>NC_142670.1:17161449-17301449 GCF_964200805.1 Pocillopora damicornis
CACCACACAGTAGCCAACAACTAGGCCCGACAAAACATTTTCCAAACTAGCACAGCCAGGTAACAAGGCCCGATCTTGTTGCAGACTTGTTTGAATTCCCCATAAGTAGGCCGACGAAAAATCAGCTAGTGTGCGGCAAGCTGATGAGCTGCGGGCAAATTTTAAAGTGATTTATTCCGTTTATTATCGTTGTTTCATTGTTATGTTTTCCTTTACTCGCCGGGTAAAATTTGTAATCCAGACATTATTTCAATCAACTGAAGGCCAACTCGCCCCAACAGCCGAAGTTTCTTTAGAACATTTCCATTATCGCTATCGCGGCTTTCAACTTTTTCCGAAGGCGCGAGACGTACGTACGTTTGCTCTATTTTATATTAAGCAAGTAAACTAACTTTTAAAAGCTGAAGTATTGAGCTGCTTCCACAGAGCAAAGTCACTTAGATCACTTTGCTCCGATCCGAGGAGGAAGTTACGTTAAAAGCGACAGCTTTTTAAAAGTCCCAATTCGCTACGGCATTTTTAAAATTAATTTTGCTTTTATGAACTTCCAGCTAATAATCAACTTACTGTTTTTAGTTTGTTTTGACATTGTTTTTTTTTTTATTTATTTTACAAAAATACAAGAATGCTGTCAGGAAAGTGTGCAAGGAACTAACAAAGGGTGAAGGACAAGAAGAAGATCAGGAGAATCAGCTTAACTTTGATTTGAGCGTCAGGTAAAACAAAACGGAGCTAATGTATAGTTACAGCTGAGGTGTAGTAGGCCGGCTACAATAGCTATTCGCTTTTTCCTCGACTTCAAAAAGAGTTGACCTGTTGTGTGGCGACGATGGAGGAGCTTTTAGTTATTGTTAAACAAGATCTTAGGCCATGCTAGCTTGCAACGTAAAAATAACTAAGTGAATTTTATACTTGTGGGCAACACATAGTGTAGGTAGTGCATGCATGCAATTAAGCAAGAACATTACGAGTGTGCTCTCTTTCCTTGGGTTATTATAAAATAAACAAGATTTCTCGATAGGGAAACAATAGGCTCGCCATGGTCTAAAGCAAAACAAACAACAATCGGATAAATAATTCGAAAACTTATCTCATTGGCTGTTTGATTGTTGCACTAAATTACCTGCCGTTATGATTGGCTATACAGTATGTGATCGCTTCTATTTAGTTTTGCTCTCACACCTTTAATTTAGCTGAGTAAAATTCTTAAATTGATATCTTATACCTTTTTCAGTTTTAATAGCCCAGAAAATAAGACTATGGCTAGGAGAGTGCTAAAAGGTGTCCGCTCGGCAAGGACAAGTGGACAAAGGCTGTCATTAAGAGTAAGTTGGTTTTTTTAGCACAAGCAAGTAATACCCGTTGGTTTTCTTATTTTTCGCTTTTTGCAATACTACTCTACGTTTAGGGTTAGCGTATATTAGCACAGTGAACTGACTTGAGTGCGTTTATTTGGGATGATCCGAGATTACTCGGATCATGGTCAAATCCACTCTGAACAAGGATTCACCAGTTCCTTTGATGCACAGTGATCCTAATGGTCTCGGATCACCAATCTTGATCCGGATCATCCCATAGAAACGATTGAACTAACTGTATAGCTACTTAAATGAAATACGTATTTTACCAGTAAAGATAGAGAATGCCTTCAGAACTGCAAGAGCGTGCTTGCTGCTGTTTAAACTTTTTGTCGTTCTGCGCTAGTTAAATGAAACGGTCAAGCTCTTAGTTATTTTTGATGAAACGTGACAGTAATGAGCAGCACTGTTTCATTTTTAGGCGCGGTTCATCAATACTGGAAATCTCTTCGGGATGACAGAACAAGAAAAACAAATAAAAAGTTTGAAGAACATCGAAGTCAAATGAAGCAACAAAATCGATTAAAGAGAGTAAGTATCAGATTGAGAACCATATAAGCAAATGTTCAGGAATGTTGAGCTTGATCCTAGCTATGCAACATCGCGTTACAGCTATTTCTAATAAATGAATCCCTGTATTCGAGCTCTTTTCTATGATTTAACACGATAAATACATATTTTGTCCTTGATAACATGTCATTTAATTAATTGTGTTGCTTTGTCAAAGAAACTTATCAATTTTTATATATACACTTTGTTTTGTATAATACTCACAATTTAAGTTGAAAAAGAAAAGTGTAATCTTTACCAGAGGGAAGTATATGTATATCTTGTAACAGCAACGTGTCATTGGTGATAGCCAAAATGCTCCTTGCGCTTTTTTTGACACTTTTGTTCTCTGTTTATATCGTTTAGAAACTATCAAGACGCCTTTCAAGCTTAGAGAAGGCTATCTTGTCGGACAACGACAAAGAAAAGGCAAGAGAAATTTTCTGTTCGCCAAATGCCATCGACTTCATGTCATCGGAAGAAAGCGACAACGATGATCCTGCTTCATCTAGGGGTCCGAAACCAAGGAAAGTACGTAAACTGGTGTGGGAGAAAAGTAAACTGAAGAATTTGAAAGCAAAACTGGACGAGGCCTATTTGGATGGACTTAGCGAAAAGCAGCGTCGTGCAAGTGCACGTTTGACCAGAACCGAAGAACCATCCTTACGGCCTTGCCCCACCAATGGCCCTCGTTGGGCAATTCGTACCGAATAATTGGACTGAGAGGTTCCTAAGAATAGACATTATTTTAGAAAACACTATAAAGACGTTCATTGTTCTTGGCAAACTTTATGCCTGTTTTCATTTATAGTGCTCAGAACAGCCATTGTAACATTTGTTCAAAAGTAATTTGGAATGCGATTTGTTAAATGGTGAAAAGTTTTCTTTCCCAGTCTGACATATAGACCAAAGTAGATATATATACTACAAGTATTTTGCGAATAGTAGGCTCTGTAATGAATTGAAGCTCTATTTAACTACAACCTTATCTTATGGAAGAAAAATAAATGACGCTTTGGCAAAATATAGCTGTAGTATTTCTTTGACTGAAGGGAAAAACGCCATAAGAGGTGTTCTGTAAATTAATTAATAAGACTTTCCACCTACCATGAACATTATAAGGGTGCGTTTCGGAAAGAAAGAGGGAAAAAAAGGTTTACCAAAGCTAGAAAGTTTCCGCAAGAGTAAGATAAATTTGAATTAACACGTTTCCGAGACGTAAGCTGTAGCGGAAACATGAAACAGACCTCAGTTTCCGGAACGGTTTCTTGTGTTTCCGCAGGTTCCATCACCCATTCAGTAGCCCGGAATACGTCAACGGAAACATGGAAAAGACATGTTTCCGCAACGTTTTCTTGTGTTTCCGCAAATGTAAACCCGAAATTACGATTGCGGAAACATTTGTTTCCTTTAGCTGAAACTTGACGGAAACATGCACAAAAAGTGGTCCGGTTCCGTTGTATACGCAGCAACGGAAACGCGAGAAAACGTCACGAAACCGGTAACGGAAACACAGGTTATCCGTCGTGTTTCCGGAACGGTTTAACATGTTTCTGCCACGTTTCCGTTTACGGATTCTTGCAATTTCGTCCTGTGTCAGGCAATCAGTCATCATCTTGGTACAGGTATTAACTTTTAATAACTGATGATAAGAATGCAGATCTGGGTACATACGTTTTACAGTTTACACAGCAAAAATGTATTGGCAAATGACTTGACCATGATTTTGATATGCCCAAGACATTCTTCAATAATTCAAAGTCAACATTTCATTTTTCAGGGTTTTAAATTTCAAACAATGTTATAATTTGGAACTCTCTTGATTTTTATGTCATAGTCAAGTCAAGTCAAGTCAAGTTCCAAACATGCAAACACATTGTAATTGCCATGCATTTCAGTACACGTACTGAGGCACTTCCCAGCTGTTGGACATAAACCTCTTAGAGGAAAGTATAGCAATTGTGCATTTTAACATTGAATGATACTGAACTCACTGGGAGTATCCCTAATATGATGCTGAGGCGCTTTGGATGTCTCCTTCTCCACTATTGCTTTTTATTGTTGGAATAAAGTGTAATAAAATAGAAGCAGTCCAACAACCTATAATAACATTTGGGGAAGTTGTCTCGAAACCTAATGTTTCACCCATATTTTTTCCAAAACAATATCATTTTAGCAAAGTTGCTTTTTTACAAGTTTGAGAAATTGCCAGTTTTGGAATTTTGAAATAAATTCTTCCTTTTTTACCTTTTGCAAAGTTCCCAATTTGAAATTGATCTTTTAGGCAGAAGTTTCCACCAATTTACCAAAGTCTGCAACACTATTCCCAATGTTGGGTTTTAACAAAGGGAAATTTATTAAAATTCTTGTGTAATACCCAGGATTGGGGTTTCAGTTTGGGAAATAGTCTTAAAAGTCCCACTAAATTCCCAAGATTGGTACACTGCTTTTCATGTAATAACCAATATTGGGTTTTACATTGGGAGTTTCTTTATTATTCCCAATTTTGGGAATTTGTACTTTTTCCTGTAACAAAATCCTAACTAATTCCCAATCTTGGCATATACTTTCCCACGTAATACCCAATGCTGGGTTTTTACTTTGGGAATTTCATGCAAATTCCCATGTAATACCCGTTATTGGGATTTAACTTTGGGAATTTCTTAGAAATTCCCAATTTGGGAATCAGATATTTTTTCCTGTGTTAATTTACGTGGTTTAAGATGGTTTGTCTGTTTTTAGGTGGTTTCAGGTAGTTTAAAATGCTTTTAGGTGGTTTAAGATCGTTTTTGTGGTTTCTCGTCGTTCCATGTTATTTCTATTTAGATGGAGAGAAAGTACAACACATGCTTCATTTAATTTCTTTCGACATCAAACGGCTTTCACATCATTTGTGAAAGGCTATAGCTATGGACAACGCAGAATTAGGACTAAACTGGCCGGCGAAAACCTTTCACTGTAACTTCATATAAAGCCTGTGTGTAATAAAATTAGAAAAATGCTCGAAAGATGTCCTTAGATCGCAATTAAATCAACGTGGTTTGTAACAGAATAGGTCAAAAGCACAGAAAAATTAAATTACACTAACTTCAAATGGCCTGAAACTCTTAACAACATACATACATGAAATTTAGTACAGGAAATTAGTTATCCTGGTGCCTGGGATAAAATGAGTGTTAATCAAGGCCGTGAGAGCTTAAACTACCTTCACTTGGTCTTCCGAAATGCCGACTCTTGTGGCACATGTACGAATTTTGTCGCACATCGCTTTCTTGGTGAGAGTCATTCCCTCGTTGAAAAACGTGGTCAGCACTTCCTTTTGTTCTTCTGAATAAACTAATCGGGACTGCCTTTCCATTGTAAAGAAAAGAGGTCAGACGCGCAATAACCTAATGATCCACGTTGTGCAGGGATACAAAGACCAGGCAATGGGGTCAGCGAAGCGTGCTGAGCAGGGCACTAATATTTAATCCCATACGTCACAGGTTCACGATAGGTAAATAGGCCCTAATTTGACCGCTTGTATGCGTTAATTTGATACTAATTAAATCCGCACGTAAGCGGTTAATTATGAGCGAATCGGGTGCTTTAAGAGCGCGATATATCCTGGGCACTAAGTGGTTGGCTCAACTTGGTTACAAAGCGGAAATGAATTGGGCTAAAACCGGAAGTTGAGAATCACTTATCTTTGTGATACGTTCTAGCAAACAAACAAACAGACCGTACAGCTTTCTGAAAAACGTTTACGAAATTCTGCGAAACCCGAAATATAGGAAACTCATGAAGGTTAGTTGTTTTAAGTTTTGTAAGTTGTCAATTAGTTGCGAAAGTTATTCTCCTCAGAGCAGGATTTCGCCTGTCCTGCGGTAAAACCGAGGCAAAACTGAAACAAGGTTGTGACAGCTGAAAAACTTTTTCTAGTGGCATGGTCCATCGAATAAATACCATAATTACAGCAAACCTTGTTTGAAATGCTTGTGTGGCACAAAACTTTTTAACCTGACTTTGTTTACCCGGATATTGAATTTATGAACGACTCGTCACAATATCGCGACATTTATATCTGTTGTCATTAAGCCTGTCTCATTATTGGCCATCTGGCGCAAACAGCGCCCTTTTTTCTTCTATTTCTGGTCATCAGATGCTCACTGGCTAACCATTCCAAGATATCCGGAAGCGATAGCTAATAGTTTTCTGTCCCAAAAGCTGACCATTTTTGAAGAGCTGAGTCATCATTCTTTCCTTTAAAATATTTGTAAAAATTACCTCTAAAGTGAGGGAAACCTCAAAATAAATATTATTTTGGTGAGATAGAATAACTGAAACGATTAAAATTTTACCCTAAACGGATTGAGGTCGGCAGACAATTAAGAAGATTGACTCGAACTGCAAATGGAAGACGATTATTAAAAAAGTCATTGACAAAATTATTCACAACGGGTTTACCTCAAAGTGCATGGCGGCGAAAAATGAATACTCGCGAATTCATTATAACGCAACTTCCTTACTGATTGTGATGTTAAGTCTTCATGAAACTAAGGTCTATCCTCTTAACGGCTAGTGGACCAAGGATACATGCAAAACCAGCACTGCCCGTGTTTCACTCTGTTTGGGGCGATCTTCTTAGGCTGTCTTTCAGCTGTAGCTTGCGCATGCCTCGCTCTCCTCGTCGACAAGGAATCTCTGCCGTTAAGTCCCCTTGTGTAGTGCAATCAGTAAACATTTGAACAGTCCATGACGCAATTATAGGTCAGGTAATTTGTAATTTTTTGTGTATAAATTTAGTCCCATGGATCAACATTTATGTCCTCTCTTTAGAAGCAGCCTCGCCCTTTTTAAATGCTTCTAAAAAAAAATTGCGTTATTTTGAGTTTATTCATAGGTTTTTTTTTCCTTTTTGAATTTTTTTCTACTCATGTTTCGTGCCGTAGACGTGTGGAGATTTTACATAAATGATGAGCGCAAATACGCGTGGCTTCGAGTTTAATCATAAAGCTTTAAGATTATCATCCCAACTGTGTCAACTACAAATTGCGCGAATAGGCTAAAGGGTTATTAACCGGCCTAATTTGTGGCTTAATCGACTGTTTCAACTCCAAACTGTCCGACTTTACCCGTTCGATCAAAAACACTTGTAATGAGACAGGCCAATTGGGACAGTTAGGCTGCCAATGAAAATTAAGCACTTTACACCATCAACTACCTAGTGAATGCTGACCGATCAAAACGAAGAAACGCTCTTTCGTGAGCAGGTGGAGAGGTCCACATGGAAACAAACATGGGTGGAATTAACTGGTCCGATAACTGTTATTCAGTGTCTATAAAAATGGTAAGTGCTCCTACAAGAAATTTTCTATAACTGAGTTCCTTGAATTTTATTAATGACCCAATGAATTGGTAAACAGACTTCGCGTCGCACAATTTGGGCGTAAAGTTCCTCGTAATTTCAAATTAGCCTCGCGATACGTGCTCCTCTCAGTTCTATTACCATTACTTATTATTATAATCCACTTACCATCTATAATAAGTTTATTACAATGTGCGAGAACTCTCATTTTAAAAGGCATCAGCTTTTACATTACAAAGTGCGACCAGTACTATTACAAAATGCGTCTGCCTTTTTTGTCACAGAGTGCTATGAGTATTAGTATGAAATGCAACAGCTTTTACATCAAAGTGCGAAAGTCAAGTTTTATTACAAAGTGCGTTAGTTTTTTTATTAAAAGTGCGACGTCAAGTGTTATTTCAAGTGCGCCTGATATCTTAGTGCAACGATCGTACAAAGTACGAAGGAACAAACCAAAGGCTTTGGACATTCCTCACTGCATTCACATTTTTCCCTCTATATTCAGTTTCTATATTTAGTCAGGTAGGTATACCCCCTGGTATATTTTGTTAGAGAATTCTCTTTAACTTTTAAGTGCGTTTAAACTGTTCCAAATATCATCTGTTGTCTATTTTGGATTGGAGACATACACGTTGCCTTTAATTCGTATCATCTTCAGTGGCATTCATCTTCCTCGTTTATCAACACTCATAAAAAAAAGAAGAAGAAGAAGGGAAATACATTAACCCAGATTTTTATATCCACCCAAGATATTATCTAATGAAATGTGGTATACTTGTGAGAGCGTGGTACAGTGTTAAAGTAAACAATCCAGATAATACTCTAAGACTTTCCTAATAAAAATAATACATTCATTGTCTCTTGCCAGTCACTAATTTTTTTTCCCTTTATAATTATATTTAGCATATAGTTTTCATCTCATGCAATTAAGTTTTACTTCTTAGAAACTTTGGAAAGAGATGCAGTCTTGTGATTTTTAAATTCGTCTGTTTGTTGAACGTGGATTTTTTATCACACAAGAATAGGCTCCGCGATATAGCTAATTAGCCTGCAAAACGGTCACTTATCACAATTGTCTCACTCAGTATTCCCTTTTTTTGAGTTTTTTTTGGCTCCCCATATCTTACAGAAGAAGCCATCTGCCGAGGTTGCAATTATTGACAAAGAATCGAACTAAAAATGTTAGCTTCCCAATTCTTGCGCTGCTGTTTCGGCAAAGAGAACGCCTTCCTAGCAGATAGGGTAGGAACTATTTCTGCGGTAATGTCCTGCGCTTCAAAGTTATGAATAACGGCATTTCCGACACAAACTGAATCTAGTAATCATATTATATCACTGTTTGTTCGCCATTTTCCATGTGTTTGTTTTGAGTCTTCATTAAAATGGTGGGAAAATGGGAAAGTGGGAATTGGCTCATATTTGGAAGATCAGCGGGAGACGGATTCAAGTTGCCGTCGATTACATCCCTACCATTTGAGACGGTCCTCGCGCATACTGATGGTGGTCGGGAATGGTGTTTGCAGCCAACAAACATCAACAACTCTTTAAGAATCTTGGCTCGCAAATTATTTTTGGGTTTTCATGATAAATTGTATGTGGAAACAGCGATCTGATCAGTATTTATATTTGTTTTTCCGATTTACAACAGTTTTCCAATAATGATTTATTAAAAACAATTAGTATTCAAAATATTTTCTAGGATTTCAATATCCCTCATCAAATTTCAAGAAAGTAAGCAAGATTTGAATGGTACATCTTTTCTCAACAAGCGGAAGACTGGTTTAAGTTAGAATCGATAACAAATCGATACTAGCACTATCGATTGAGGTTTTGCGGTAGCGATTTCCAACTAGTTATCACAAACGATCGGTGGTGTCACAGACGATTGTCATCGTTACAATAGCTGTATTTTGAAAATAACACAAGCCATAAAGGTTTTACACTATCGACTGATAATTAAACCTATGACTGATATTTGGTTATCGATCTGCCTCGGAACACCAGTGATTTATAATTAGCGATTTTAATTGGAGTCTTATGACGACGTTTGGCGCAATAACACAAACCATTGAGGTCCACCACTAACGACTGACCATTTTTGAACGGAAGCTAAATTGATTTACGATCACGATTTGTTGTTAGCTCTAGCGATTGATATTTTGGCACTTAAGATTGAGTTTTATTCCTAGCGATTGATATTTTTGGCACAAACGGCTCCCCGTATATACTGAATCTCGTTCAACGATGGCTATCTTATACGACTTAATATTTACTCACCGGACCGAAGATAATTTTGTGTATCCCATCCGTTGATCTCTAGAAATAAAAATACTTTACCATCTACTCATCAAACAGATAAAGTCATATTCGTAAATCAGTATCGACCCGGGAGGGAATGATCCGGTAAAATGTTCATTTAAGTGTGGCAATGCAATTCTATCTTAAAATTCCTCCAAGTCAAAAATATTAAAATGTCTTCGTTCACTTCGATCAAAGGTTGTATGAGATTTTAATGGTGTTCATCGCCAAAGGTTATAGAGTCAGAAAACTTAGGAAAGAAAACGGCCAATAGTTGAGTCTTTAACAAGCCAAGACAGCTTCTTTCCCTCCCCGTTCATTTCGAAACGCTCAATAACATCATCATCTTTTAAGAACGAATCGTAGCCACCTGTCAAACTTCTAAACGCAGCGAAGTCTCTAAGAGTGCAAAAACAGAAATAGGGAATACAAACACACGCTTATTAAAAATTAACTCGTAGAAGTAAGACAAAACTAGCCTGAGATACGTGTTACTGACCCTAAGATACGATAGAAAAACGGCGGTACAAGCTAACATTAGTAGGCCCCTATGGATTGTGCCAGTAAAAGTAGCATATTATGCTACTATCATTGCCAAATCATGCTCAAAATTATGCTGGTTTTTGGAAAATTACCGGTAGGCTACCTTTTACCTCTTCGTATGACGTTGGTCAAACTTTGAGGTTTTGGTATGGAAGGAAAACCCTCTCACCCGTTCGATTCTGCGACAATTAGGTTTGCTTCTTTCCCCAAAGTCGTGCTGTTTTTTTCTGATCGAATATCTGAGGATAAGTTCATAGGTCAATATTTTTTCTTAATTAAATGGAGTACTGAAGATAATTCAAAATGGCGTGTATCGTCATGCCTTAACACTTCTTTAAAAGAAACTTTGCTTAAATTATATTTTTATCATATTCTGCAGTTATTAAGCTTTCTTTTGAGGCATAGTTTGCAAGGATTTTAATGAAATTAGCGAGCGTACGAATTTTTTCCCGAAGGACAGCCACGAAGGTGTAAACCAAAACTGCCCACACAATCCGAGAAGACAAATCTATCGGTGCAAATCAACAATGTCAAGGTCCATGCGCTTAGTCGGTGGATAGGGATGACCGCGGGCTCATTTGCGAACACCGAAGGCTAATCGGAGAAAATATCAAATGTTCCCTCATAGTTTTGATCCTCACAAATACACTTTAAAACAACAAGTTAAGAACTACAAGATCTGTTATCTGTAACTGAAATCATCCGGCCGTACATTTGATCAACTTCATGAACCAATGAAAGTGCGTGTGTATTTTATCTAATTACAAACATAGAGATAATTGTATAGATTATTAAATGTTTAGATGACGTCTGGTTAGATATAGATAGATAGACAGATAGCAAGAAAGATAGACAGGAATTTTTCTAGTTCTACCTTCGCTATTGCAATAACGCCATCCACTCCCCTGATATCCAGGCAAACACATGCAGGCATATGAGCTAACTGTGTTAACACACCGAGCGTTTGAATGGCATGAATATAATCCTGTTTGACACTCGTTCACATCTATAAAAGGATCAGTACATGCCCGACTTAATCACTCACAAAAACAATCTTTCTAGAGAAATTAGTGTCTTTCTTATCGTGAGTGTGAGTTTTGTGCGCTTTTCTTACAACAGTGAACGGAAGCAGCGCTAAGTTATTGTGTTAGCTTGGCTAACATTCCACCTGAATTTCTATCGAGGTGTCAGGAGTTTTTCCTCATAGGCATCGCTTAGTTGTCAAGGGCAGAACAGCAGCAGTTTTTGTTCCATGTGGCAAGAGGGTAATGGAATAGTATTTGGTAGAGTTAATATTTCAGTAGGTGAAGCTTAGGGTCTATATGCAATTAATTTTTGCAGCTAAACGCAGAAAAATCAATGAAGTCCACTTGAAGACAGCCGTCATTGTGGACAGGTAGCTGGTGAATACAGGAATTGAAGAGCGTGTTGAAATGTGGTCTTATAGTAAATGGGAGCATTGAATTCAGCGAATAGTGATAGGAGTTAAACATTTTCGTCGGCCTGGTTCTTAAACATGTAATTTATATTCCACATCTTACCTGAACTATACCAACCATTCCCTTGAAATCCACGCTCACATTCACAGTCGTACGAGCCGATTGGCGTTTGAAGCGCAAGAATGTGATCTCGTTATACACTCGTTTGTATCTGCCGAGGTTAGATTTAAATTTCATTTCATTTTTCTAATGATTGAGTCCAACCTAATCGCCCTAACTGACGATTTCTACGACTTTCAGTCAAATTCGTCAAAGCGAAATCAGCCCGGCAGATTTGACGATTTTCACGAATTTTCGCCATCTCGCCATTTCATGTAGCCATTTCCGTTACTGCATGCATTTCTAGACATATCTTTAAAAACGAAGTCAGGAAACAGGAGATAACAGCCAGATTCCAAATAATGAATATATATACTTTTACCCCATTCATACCAAATTGAAGCTCAAACATGTTTTAAAGATGTTTTGTTAAACACGGTTTTAAATTTGTTTTCTTAATTATAGAAGCTGCCTAAAACCAATTGTGTCGACTTCAAATATACAAGTTAGAGACGATTTAAAACCAATGGGAAATTCAGTTTTTCAGTGTTTCAGATTTTCCTTTAGTTAAACCCGTTTTAACTATACATGTTTGGCTGGCAGGAATGGGGACAAATACCCAAAATCTGAGGAAACGAGTCTACATCGTAACGTATGTTAACCTACTCTAGTGTAGTACTACTCAAATTTGACTGGCTGTAAAAGTATTTGTATATATACCTGAGCATGTGTATAGACCATCTCCTGAATATCCATGCACACATTCACAATCGTAAAAGCCTTGTGTATTAATGCATCTGGCATTTGAATGACAGGAATATGATCCAAGTTGACACTCGTTTATGTCTGTTCAAGACAAAATCGATGTAATATAGTGTCTAAGTACATTGAATTAAAAAATTCCGTTTTCCCTTTCTCTATTTGTCCATCGCGTTCTTTCCTATTTCACTCGGAATGCTGTTTTCTTTTGAGTTGTTGTCGTCTTTTTTTAAGGGAAAGAAAAGAACGTTTACCTTGTGTTTTATGTGGCATGGTTGGATTTCCCGTAAATAAAAACAGGACGAGTACCTTCATTTTCAAATGAACTATGTCTTTTTTTGTTTGTTTTCTTTATTTTTAGCTGTCAGTACCTTTTCTGCTGTTTTGTTGTTATCTTGTTTGACTGTTTCTTGTTTTGTTAATGATTTGTGTTGGTTTTGTTGTTGTTGATGTTTTTCCTTTTTTTGTCTCCTCCCACTCAAGCACCCCTGATTTGGAGATGACCGGGAAGGAGTCAGATGCTTTCATTGAAAGCGTTTTTGACAGCTTATATAAGAAATGCCACTCCATCAGTTTGAACGTGGTTTTGCCCAAAGTAGCCGCTCAGTATGACCGGGCTCTCTGATCAGGTTTTAGAAGTTATCATTAAAAGAGGGGCATCTATTGAAGAAAGGCCTTCTCAGCTCATTGTTTCTTGTCTGTGACGACGGCTGTAGAATACAGTAGTGTGATGCTTTTTGGCAAGATTTATTTCAAAATTACCTGCACATGTGGCACGACCATCCCCCAAATATCCGAATAAACATCTACATTCGTAGGAGCCTTGTATGTTCACACAATGAGCTTGTGCATGACAGGAATGAGATCCTGATTGACACTCGACCACGTCTGTAAAACGAAGATTATAGCGAATCAGATGTCAAGTTTTAGTCATATTTTAAAAGGATAAAGCATCAAATGCCAAGCACCATTTCACCAACCTTTCACTAGGGAATTTACACTTCTCTTATACCGACTGCAGTGTAAGTTACGACTGACCTTATTCTGTATATCTGAGCTAACACTTACAGAATTCAGCCGCAGAGTGTTGTAGATTGTTAAGTCGTTGTTATGACTCGTTTTGTTCTCCTCCTACCTGCACAGGCAAAAATGCCATCCCCTGCATAACCAGGTAAGCATCTACATTCGTACGATCCTTGAGTATTCAAACACTGGGTTTGTGTATGGCAAAAAACAAACCAGACTGACACTCGTCTACAGCTGTTTGAAACAATTTAGATACGTTGCAGAAACACACCATGGAATTTATCTATGAGTGTTCAACTCGATAGCTTACGAGTGAGCACTGCGAACGAGTGAGATCTCGAGTTCAACAGGAGAAGAGAAATTTCATCCCCGCAAGCAACCATGTATTATTTTGTTTATCATATTAACACAATAGCTCTTTCTTGAAAAGAAAAGTCAACTTTATTAATGAATGAAAATAAAAGAATCGCCAGTCCCTGAATAAAAATCGTAAAGAGCGTTTGCGATAAGGCTTTAGATGAAAAATGTGTTGAAACGATACAAAGCCAAACAGTGTGCGTAATTTTCAATACACAAAATTCTCAGTTAGTAACTTGGTCCTTACCGACAGAGAATTCTTTCAGGTACACGGCCAAAATCGGCCTGTGGCAAATCTTTCAACTGTCGATTTTTTGCCCTTAGCCGCGAGAAATGCCTTTTCCAAAGCGGCTGAATATGTAACTTTCGGTTTTTCTTTCCATATTTTGGTTTTTTTCCCCTTATAGAAAAGTTTGAACATCACTATCTGTAAGCGATACGGATTTTTCGGTGTTTTAGCAGCCATAATCTGAAAAAATTCCGACCATGCAAACGACCTTAGATTGAGACCAGTGAAGGCTTCGTCGTTCATTCTTATATCTGGGCGAGTGGCGCGAAGGGGGAGTGACGTGTCATCAGTTGATTGGCGATATCAAACACACGTAAAAAAATACGATATTTTTTCACCTGTGTTGTCAGGGCTTTTCTCAACGCTGGAAATCCTCGTATAACACAGTAATTTGTATGATAAATAAAATTTATTAGTTTTTCATCGGCATAACTATTGGAAAACGATAAACCTTTATGTAAAGGCAAGTTGCCTCTTATATAGGCTAGAAGACCTTTCAACCGAGATATTCTCAGAGGATATTTATGCCGCTTGAACTAGTGTTTACTATAACTCAAAATGTGCCCTCTGTATTCCTTCGAACCGCCACACCAAGAACTCATGTTGAAAACTATTCAAAGCCCTTAGTTTTACTTTATCTTACCATTCCGGGGGGATGGAAAACTTAGACTCATTTCCCATAACATTTCCCTACTTAGCACCCCCAAAAAGTGGTAGTGAAGTACGCGAAGTCTACTGTTTTAACGACCGATACAGAAAAGAGTACAAACCTAGATAGTCTCCCTCTTCGAAGGTATATCCAGTGAGGCATACACAAGTAAAGGAACCATAGCTGTTCACGCAAGTCGCACCTGCTGGACAGGAGTCAGCGAAATATTGGCACTCATTGTAATCTGGAATGAAAAGAGATAATAACAGCAATGATCATAATAATAGTAACTTCAGTTTAAGTAACCTCATGTTGACGAGGAGGCAAGATAGTGATCAAAAGCAATGCATCTATGTACAATAACTAGATATGATTATGGAAGCGATCCTCGCAGTTATGAACACTACTTAAGTAGCAGTAGTAGCGGTAGTGATAATAAGATCTGAAAAGAAAAATTTAGGCCTGTACGGGATTTGAACCCATGACCTCTCCGATACCGGTGCAGCGCTCTACAGCCCGCACAGGCCTGAATTTTTTTTCAGGCCTTATTTTTATTACTACTTAAGTTCTGTTCATAACTGCGAGGGTCGCCTCCATATTCGCTTCTTCAGCCGCAGTTCACATATATGATTTTCAATAAGTATATCTGTTTTACATATTTTGGACGAAAAGTAATTCTCATCAATCTATTAAAAAATATACCGTATTTGCACAATATTGCTTTCCTTCGAGCAAAAAAAGGTAACATTAGATCTCTTTGTAACCCCGTTTATACCGGTTTTCTTGTTTACGAGGGATTGAGGGCTAAGTCTCAAGCACCCACCGGGATATAGCAAGGGGCTTTTGGTCCAGTTAACACCAACCTTTCTTACAAGTGAATCCGTGGCAGTCGGCACAATTTACGTCATTCCAAGTAAACTCATTAAGGAAACCAATAGTGTGAACACAATCTTGATTGTGCAAATTGTTTGGTTGTCCTTCTGCCCAGTAGTGGAAGTCTAAAGGGGTCTCATCGCTCCAAACGAACGAACCTTCGGCGGAATTATCAGACAGACCCAGCCAAGATTGTGTACAACCGTGTAGACTTTGAACAAATACGTTTTCTTCTTGGCTTTGTATGCTGGGAAAATTTGCGTCCAGGGAAGCACATGTCTCCTGACTTCTTTCCCACGAGTCACAAGACAAGACTTTTCGATAGCAATAGCCGTTGTAATACGTCAAATCGTCCAGACATATGTCTTCTAAAATGAAGTGAATAAAACTAGATGAATACTATGACTGTGCTGATCTACTTGAAGGCTGCCTCTGTTTTTCTTTCATATATCCACACGCATTAAACATTTGGTTTAAAAGACTCTGCCAATAAAATGGATTACATCTTCATGTTTTAAGGAGTGTAGCTATCGTCGAAAGACTTTTACAAGCCACGGACTTGAAATTAGATGCTGAGCTCCTAAGCAAAAATCGCGTTAGCGGAGGCACAACAACCATTTTTTTAAGATGAATTAAACCATTTAAACAGGAAAAAGTCCTAGTTACGAGATGGATATACCTTTAAATTGCTTACATAGGAACAATCCGTTCGTTGCTGACGCGGTGGAAATAAGTTGCAGATTTGTTATCTGCGTGCTCGCTATATCATCGCCTTAACTAAACATCCCTGCTCCCTGATAAATTTAAATGAAAACCAGAAAGGGCGACTAGGTCGAGGTCAGCTTTCAGGCTTGAGCTTATCTGTGAAAGTTACACAAGCTTAACAAGGGATCGAATCATTTTTATCGCTTTTCAAAGAAGAAATATAATATAAAAAGTACAAAATAAAGAACAACCTCGTAGAATAAAGGGGGTAAGTTTCTAAACAAACTGAGGCGCTGCGTCGGTGGGAGAGTAGAGCAGGTAACTTAATGTTAACTACTGAGTTGAAAACGTGAATTGACTATCGTTAAACACGAAGGCGCGCTATAAATAGCTTGGCTCCTCCCCTTTGTTTCAGCTCAAATGCAAAACTCATCCAATATGGCGACCAACGGTCCCACCATGAGTGAAACGGTCTGCATAAAACACACACTTTAAGTGTTTTTTTGTGTCAATAAATTAGAAGATATTGCGTGTTGTTGACTCTAATTCCCATAATTGAGCTCATTGTAATATTAATTGGCATTAAGTTATCGTTCGGCCGCTCAAAGCGCGATCTGCGGTCTACGAGACACTCGTACAGTTGTCTTTTCAAAATTCGCGCCGCGTAACTTCGGCTTATGTCCCAAGCCCCTTATACACATTGGTTCTCCGAGCCTTCAGATTATTCTCATTGAAACTAGCGGATTCATGAAACATTCTATGCGCAATGCTCAGACTATTATTATTTGTGACAATATTCTGTGACAAAACCTCTAAAGTATGGATGATTTCGCAAGTAAGTGCGATTTTGAGACAGAATTTCACAACTCTAGTTCAGTTTGGGGAAAAGTCTTGGCTGTCGCTGCTCGAAAGATATTTTTATTAGGAAATTTAATCGTTATGGCTGAGGGAAATAACCCATCTGTACCCAAGAAAAAGCGTCCAACGGATCGAGGTCCTCAGTTCTCGTTCAACATAGAAGTTCCTCGAACTCAGGAGAGCAGACTTCTCGGCATCAAAGACCGCATAAAGATGGCCAGAGGCTCGTTGAATCTCACAAAAGCGACCACAAGCACACAGAATGCAGATTTAATGGAAGCTCTTCTGTTAGCTTTTGAGGAGAAAATTGAGAGGAAACAACTGACATCGAGCGATCTGAGCTTATCATCAACGGGAAGTCCGAACCCCTCTCTTCTCTCTACACCATCCACAACTGCACGGTTTTCGATTCCTTCAGCTACTTCTACTCCATCTTCGCGTATTTCTTTGCCTTTCAGTGATCCTTCTTCTCCAATTTCTCTTCCACAAGCAGAACGTACGCCACAAAGAATGCAAATCACTGCATCTTCAGCAGAGAACGACTCCATATATCTCTGCAGCGAAGAATCTCTGCGAACTCTGTTTTCTTTTTTCTGTAATACGCTATCGACATCATGTTGTTATTGTGGAAAACCCCTCGATTGCGAATCACTTGTCTTCAATCGACAGAGTCATGTCGTGTCAGTGACCATTTCATGCGTTGGTGGAGATTCTTTCAAGTGGCTCTCCTCCCCCATCATGGGAGGATCTCCTCCAAAATACTATGTAAATTTGAGGTGAGCACTCTTTCATTTTTTGCTCTAAATTTACTGAAATTTATTATCTCGGTATTTTAGAGTTTTTGTTTTTTGTAACTGGTCACTTATCTGTCTCTCTTTTTCATAGATTGATTCATGGAGTATTGTCCTGTGGCTTGACAAAGACACAATACACAAGTTTCTGTCAAGCAGCCAACATCGGGTCAGAGGGAGAAAAGACCTTCGACACAGGTTAGCAATGCACATTCTCAGATGCTCTGAAAATCATGTAGTCTTTCTCCTTGCAAGGAGAAGGCAGTCAACAGCAGTTTGCAGGTTGTTAAATCATGAATGTTCTATCAAGATAGCTCAAACTGACTGAACTGTTCCTTCTTTGGTTTCTGCCCTACCAGATGTATTCTAAAATACTTCTATTTTTAATCACTTCAACAGTCTTGAAAAAGCTTGGTTACTTGACAGTCGTGAAGAGGGTTTCCAATGAGTCGATGTTGGCTGCTCAAGAACAAGTGAAGAGTAACCCTGCATATGCTGTGAATGGAGAGGTACAAGTAGTCATTTTAACTTCATTTTGTCTTTGGCCACATACTTATACACCTGCCATACTCGGAGTATATTATGTAGACTGGCACGTACAAAGATATAAAATCTTATATCAGATTGTAAACCTTGAAAATATCTGTGAGTAGAGAAATGTGACCATTTTTATGTTTTGATTTCTACCATTTTCCTGCAGTGTGTTATAACAGATGCAAGGCATGATTCCAGTCGATCAGCAGCACACACAACAGTGTCAGCCCTTTCTTTCTCGTAAGATGCTTTCTACTCGATTTCTTTGTATGATATGTTGAACCTCTATTATGTTCAACACCATTCCTAAAATCATTTCATTTGCACTGATTATCTTTAGGACCAAAAAGGTGTTAGCAGTTGTCAACTGGAGTAAGGCCAATGAAACTTCAGCAGTAAGCCGTGAGGTCCCTATGACAAAAGAGCTGTTGACTTATCTCTGTGAGACACAAGGTATGATAAGTTTGCATCCTCAATAATATCATATCACATATGTAGTACAAATATGGAGATCAGAAGTATATTTTATAATGCAACTAAAGTAATTCTGTTTTCAGGGTTCCATGTTGCAGAGGTGGCACATGACTTTGTATTACAGCTAAAAACATGGATCTTGTCAAAAGGAATGCTTAATTCCTTTGACTCTTGGCATGGTACTCAGTATACACTTGTATTTTTTGGCTCATTTTGTCTTGATAATTATGACTATTTCTTGAAAATTAGCCTTTTATTGGTATTAAAATTTTTTGTTTATTTTCAGGTGCAAAGTCTGTGACTAAAGCAATGAAGAAAGTTGCCTCAGGACCACAGAGGGATGAGGGCTCAAAGTGGTTTTTTGAATTGTCCGACAAAGGTAAGATATCTCTCTTATGAGAGTCATTGGAAGCTATATTCTCTCTACAATTATCTGCAGATGTCAAATTCCTTCTTGATACGAGATGAATACAATGGAATATAATAATTGTGAATATTTTACAGTGAAAAGTACAAGGACTCATGTGTACTTCTGCATGAAGAACAGTCCACCCACTGAAGAAGAATTTTAGGGTACACTGTTGAATGTAGTTGACCATTACCAGGTAATTTGAATGACTGTTTATTGAGAGAACATAGTATTTTGTTTTCATTTTTGTAAGTACCTTTTGTTGTGTTATTCTAGCAAGATATGACATGATCATTACCTCAAAGATTGCACATATTTCTTTAATAATGGCGAACAAGAGACATTATATTTACTATATTTATTACTACTGATTTATTTATCTATTTTTCCATAACTTGGTGTATTTATTACTCAGGGTAATCATGTCAGATGCCATGCAGAGTCACGGTGCAAGCAGAATGGCTATGTGATGAGCAAAAGACTGTTAACTAAACCTGAAGCAGTAGCTGCCTACAGGAAAGCCATTATGAGCACTTCAATTTATAGGCATGCATCGGACTACATGCGGGTAAATAATTGACACATGCTGTATGTTTATGTTTCTTTGCATGAAGAAGTTTATCTCTTCTTCCAAATTAATGATGTTGAGGTAAGGGCCATAAATGAGTTGAACAAAATAATTCATTTTCCAGTTAAAGAAAAATCACCCATAATTTGTTGCCTTCTTTAGTGCAGGGAAACATATTGGATTGAGTCTCTCCATTCAGTGATGCTCATTTATGCTGCAAAGCGGATTCATTATGGGGATGATTCATACAACATGCGCATGAAGTTAGCCACTCTTGATTGGGTAAGAAACTTATGTTGTTAATTCGTCAAAATAACTTTGGCACTTTTTGGATTCACTGCTTTCTCATGCTTATTGACTCATTTGTCTTACAGAATGAAAATGTGAATCGAGAAGCATCGTCTTTACAGATGTACCAACATGCCAGGCATCCAAATCGCTTGGCAGAGACCAGGGTGCTTACTTCAAAGACATTTCATTTCAGAGAAACTATCTGGTCTACCTTTTTTAATATAAACAAATGATGTCTTATTTGTTTTCCATTGCACCACAGTTTCTGTGATAATTACAACTAGGAGCCCAAATGTCCTGTAAAATATGTGAGGTCATTAGGGAGGACCAATTCTACCAACTGCTGGTACTGAGTGATGAAAACATGAGTATGAGGTTTGACACTAGGTATTTTCCAAGTAGACTCATCATCTGTTACTTTTCTCTGCACTGTATATCTCTTCCTAACTTATAGGAAAGTCACTATAATTTGCTGTGTGGACATTATAAAATGGACCATAAACAATTTGGTACTTGGGCTCTCTTTGACGTGGGCATTTGAATGAGAATTTTATTATTCCCTTTTATGCCCCATATAGGGAATACCAGGAGGGTTAGGAAACCTTGACCTCACATCTTTTATAACACAATTGGGCATCCTTTCTCGCACAGCATTAACGTGGTCCCCCAGTTCGACTTTTCTAGCCTGATAAATAGGGTCTTTCCAGAGCCCACATTTGTTCAATGCTCTCCAGTACGTCTTGTAATCTTTTCTTCGTCGCACGTGATTTTGAATATGTGCTTCGCGATAGCCAAGGTATTCGCGACTGTCGGTCGTTACACATGACGTTTGCCGACAGTAAATACACATTTCGAACTCGTCCCCTCTTGCATCAGCTATTGTGGAGACAAAGTAAAACAACTATTAGAGCGAAAGCGTAACTGAACAGTCATGAAGTCTGATATGATCGTACAACTGGTCTTCCCGCCTACATTTTATTTTGGACAATTTTTATGTACATTTTTCATGTTTCATTGACAAGTTTGCCCAAGGTGTAGTATAAAATATTGCAATAAATACAACCTGTAGTTCTAAAGAAATAACTCCTTTCAAAACATTCTTAGGCAGGGCAAAACGTTTTGTAGGTGTCACGCAAGGCTGCATTTCGGAAAATGAAGGCATCAAAAGGAAGCAGTCTAAGACATGAACTGTCGCATCATACGAAAAAATCTGTGGTTTGCAAGTATATTCTAACTAGTATTTCCTAGTTTGTAAAAACTCTGCAATTAGTTACTTCTGAGAAATTATAGTGTTACGCGAGTGTTTCAATCTTGGTGATACATTATCACAGTGATTGTTAGTGTCGAACTGTAATCCTAAGTTACCTTTCTAATGTATTGTTCCAAAGGTCAAGAATCATCCAGTATTGTTGTAATCATATTATACTTAGATTAAAAAAAAGAAAAAGAAAAAGAAATCGTACCATTTGTGGAGGAAGCCCGTACAGATGATTCGTTTGGCGACATCGACGCCTGGACATGTTGAAGTGAATCGGTGTTCGGCGACGGTTCACTCGCGCGCTCCAGAACTTCGCCTGCAACAGTCGCTCTGCTTTTATTTTTCTTCCGCTGGGTTGACAGCACTTCCCCTTCGCATTGTTGAAGAAATGCCTTGAACATTTCTTCATCTTTTCTTTTTATTCTTACAGTTATCTACATCCAGTATTTTGAAACAGACATGAAATTACGCAATGGCAATTTTGGGCGATGGCGAAGCGAATCATTTCGAATTTCAAATTTACCGCCAAAAACGAAGACGGTTTCGTTCGGAGGAAGGTAATACAAACCTCAACAAATTCTTCCATTTTGATGAAAACGTAGAAATTTAACGAGAAATGCGCCTCTGGTCAGTGCCTTGCATTGACTGCAGCTCAAGCTGTTTTGAAGTTCTGTATGCCACGACGGTTGATTGACAAATGATCCAGAGGTACCTAAAGCACCTCTCCTTTTATAGCGCGCCTTCGTGTTTAAGGGTAAAAAAAGCTGACGTTTTGAGCAGTAGCCCTTCGTCAGAGCGAGTGATTTCGATCGCTCTGACGAAGGGCTAACCCTCCAAACGTCAGCTTTTTTCCGTCTTTCACGGTGGCCAATTTACGTCTTGAACTCAGTTGTTAACACTAAATTACTCGAAGTTAAACATCCGCTAACTGAAGTCCAAATCAATTTAACAGCAGAAAGGTGAGGGTGTTCATGAGAGCAAATTTATTTTTATTATTTTACAAAATTTGTCAAAACTCCATTACCTGGCAACACTGCGTACGATACGGTAAGAGGATCAAAGCGTTGAATGAAAAGTTCCTTGACACACATTCTAAAACTTGTGTTGGTAATAAACTGCAAAGAAAAAAAAATAAAATCAAAATAATGAAAATAAACGTAAGGTAATCAAGAAATCTGCCGTAGAAATTCTTCAATCTTTATGAAATGGCCATAGCCCTACCTCTTCCCAACTTTCGATTCCATTGCATTCTGCAGCGGCAGAGTCTTGTCCACTGGTAGAATGTTTTGCAGTGAGCAGAATTATCGGCAGTTTGGTGTAGTTCTGAGTAAATTCCATGTCCTGAAAAGGTACAAGCGTATTTTCTTTTATAGACAGGAGAGAAAAATCTAAATTACTTTTAATTGCGCTTATCTTTACTTCTTCAGCGACCAGTCAAAGATACGTGGTGACAGTTGCCAGAGCTAACCTGACAGAAGGCAAAGTTATGACTCCTTGGAGGTGGGCCGTTATTTGGGAAATATTCATCATTATGCTCTGTAATCAGAGGTTCCGGAGGGCGATCAAATGTTAACCAGTCCTACGATGAAAACATCAGAAAAATGGATGATGATGAACAAAAATGCCAATACCAATTACCACTGTATTTGGAACTGTAGTTCCAAATACAATATGTATATATATATAAATACATATAACTAACTGCAGACAGTACTGTTTCGGCCTTCTGGGCCTCATCAGTGCAGTGCTGATGCTAGGATGGAGGAAAGACTATATAGCCACCTCAAGTGATCTCACATATGTGGGATCATCTAAGCCATGCCAGAGTGCTCAAACTAGAGAAACTAGTGAGCATGCATAATGCTAGCAGCAATGACTCATCCTAGTAGAGTGCTCAATTTGGACATGAAAGCAAAGCTTTGTATGCCAAAGAGCTATATCTAACTGCAGACAGTACTGTTTCGGCCTTCTGGGCCTCATCAGTGCAGTGCTGATGCTAGGATGGAGGAAAGACTATATAGCCACCATATATATATATATATACATATATATACATACATATATATATAACTAACTGCAGACAGTACTGTCTGTATATATATATATATATATACACATACCTACATATATATTTATATATATGCATATAATGAACTATGTTCACTTGTTAGTTAAGACGATTTTGTCGCCAGACTTGATAAAACTTACGACTTAAATATCTTCATGAACACCAGCGAAGTTTTGAAGCTCCCTCAGGCAGATTTTGAAGGAGGTTGCTAATACGTCCTCGAGTTAAACACTGGCAGAATCATGCTTCAGACCCCTCCTGTGGTCACAAATACCGTTGGTGGATTGGAATATGTTCCCTGAAATGCAAATTGCGAAACTAGATTAAACACACGTTGACTGAGGTAGTGACCAATTCACTCTTTCTGTGACTTCCTTGGGAACCAGAACGACTAATATTGTTATATACCTAGACTTTTACTCAACAAAACGAGCGCTGTGATTGGTTGATTCTTGGTGACGTGCCCCTGATCAAATTCAAATGTATCCTGACCGGAATACGATTGCGCAGTTGTTGCCCGCGCGGCGAATACAGCACAACGTTTATTTTTGCCACGTGATTGTTTAAGGGAAAGTCTAAATATATAACAAAGCACTCAATGTATGGTCCCTCGGGAAAACAAAACTAACTGTTTCTCACGGGACCATATATTAAGTTTATAATGTAAAATGTGTAGGCAGAAGTAAAAAGCAGCAGTGAGAAGAGCAGCATTAATAGGATGTCAAATCTGGGGGCCACTAGTACATAGGTGTGAGATTTTCAATTAACCACCCCTCCCTCTCCTTTTCCTGTTTTTATTTTTATCTTTCATTCTCTCAGGGATTAGCCTTACACTAATGCAAATGGGTACTACAGATTCTTACAAAGTGAAGTTTCCACTTCTCATATCTATTTTCTAAAAAAACAATTTGATTAATTAATTAATTTAATTAATGATAAGGCAATGTGGGGCTTCTTTGGCGTCCAAAGCTAATCCTTAGATCAATGGAGTAGAAAAAGCAACCAGAGTAAAAAAGTTTGATAAGATGCTTACGCTGGGAATAGTAACTGTTTGACAAAGAGCCCCAGTTCACCAAGTGGGAAACAGTTCTTCACCAGAAATTCCTCCTGTGGGAGCACCTTGATATGCAATCAAATCAACCGAAGCAAAACTGTCTGCAGGGTAGTTCTTCCTGCTCGAGTGACACAGGCTGTAAACTGAGTTGTGTTAACGCTTTCAACCCAAGCTGCAACAGCTTCGTGAACAAAAGAAGCATCCGAATAATTGACATGGTTAACTGTGAGTTGCACGTGACTTTTACTGTGTGGGTAGAACACGTGTGGGTAGAACACGTAGAACTGCTGAAAATTGAAAGTCTCGCACTGATTCTCTGCCCAAATTGGAATGTTCTGGAATTCGTGTCTTGCTGTCTGAAACGGAAAAACTGCAACGAAAATGTTAAAGCTGGTGAGTGAAATGTATGGTAAGTTTGAAATGGAGAGAGTATTAGGTATATTAGGTATTTTCATAAAATAATCACCGAGTCTTCGTTAAAATTTCTCATCGTTTGAAAATCCCTGCTCCCCTTGTCCTCTAGGCTCGATTTGCGAGGCTTTCTCTTGTCTTCACTCCACTAGAGAAGGGGGGGTTCGGGGGAGGGGGGAGGCAAAGGAACACGAGCTCATATTCCTTAACAGCGGCTGGTAATCGAGGCTAGCCGTCCCTATGCTCCCATCAACTATATGCAGGAAATCGCTCTGACGAAGGGCTAACGCTCGAAACGTCAGCTTTTTTACCCTTTACGGTGGCTAATTTACGTTTTCAACCCAGTTGTTTACACTAAATTACCTGCTATACTCTCCCACCGACGCAGCACCACAGTTTCTTTAGAAACTTACCCCTTTATATATGCAGGAAAGTCTTTTTTTCTGGTGCAGCATTCGCATCAAGAATATGAAGTGGCAACTGTTAGGGATACCTGTGCAGCTTCCAGGATGATAGATGGTAAAGTTTGCATCTGTATCACATATCTCTTTATTTAGAAGGCACAAGTTGGAAAATGTTCTGCCATTAGAAGCACAGACCTTTTCTTCGTAAGAAGGGCTGCTTGTGTTACATTGGCAAGTGTATTCGTATGGAGATATTGCCAGACAATGAGCAAATTTCTTGCATTCTATACCTATGCAAGGATGAAGATCTAAAAGAAAAAATATATGTTGATGCAAACAAAAACAAAAAAAAAGCAAAAAAAAAAAAAAAAGACGAGACTGATCTTCGTTGGAGAATCAATCAATTGATTTAGGGTCATGAACGAGATGTGAAATACTTGAGGTTACCTCCGATGACCAAGTAATTTACAGTCACATTGTGTCGCGGGCCACGATAACCAGTGTCATCTATTACGCATACGCGAAAGTGGAAGGTCGTCACCTGCTTGTAAAGGAAAATTGAAAGTTGAGTAAACAGGCGAATAGGTACATGTATGATGGATAATAGAAGAAGAGAGAAGCAAATACATAGGTAATTAAAATAAAGTACCTTAAAAAATCAGCGGGGGCTTTGTGCTCACGAAGGAAACTATTTCTCTACCACTTTTGTTGACAAAGAGAAAACGAGGAATTACGATAGATTTGCGTCGCTTCTATTTCTACTTGCTGTGTGACCTTCGAAATCAAGAATACGACTCTAAGCGTAGACCTTACAAGAAAATGGAAGTCCCCTCTGTTGATAATTAGAAACGATACCTCCACAGACTTAGAAATCCATATTTGTGTATTTGAGGTCATAAATATCATTCACGTGTGTAGCTCCAATTGGATTTCTTCGAAACAACAAAGACGATAGAAAATAATGGAAAACGAGTTTTTTTCTTTGAAATTTTTGTCTGCCGATGCGGTAAGAAAAGCACATCTTGTTTTATCCGACGAAAATACTTATCCAGCACAATTTAATTTTGAAAGTCTACCAGCACTTAGAGTAACGGTACATGTAGCTGTATTGAAATTTATTGAATATTATACCTCCAACCAAACACTCAGAGGAGTTTCCTGTGTACACACTGGGTCAGCATTGTTTGAGTCACAATTGAAAGCAGTGGCTAGTACTAATGGTGGGGAGTAGTATGGACTTGGAAAGCGCACATTCTGAGGGAATAAGTCATAAAAATATTAAAGGGGTAAGTACTATCAGTAAATCAGTGCCAAGTCGTTGTTAACTTCTTCTTTCAAGCACACACTCCTCTCTTCCTCTTTGCTTCTCTTCTTCTCTTTTTCCCTTATTCCTTTTCTCTCTTCTTCTTATCTTCTCTTCTTCTTCTCCTTCTTCTACTTTTTCTCTTAATTACTCTTACTTTTCTTGATCGTGTTCGTGTTGCATTTTTGTATAAAAGCCGCTATCAAACATACTCAATAAACCCTAATGGAAGCTTTAGAACAATTTTCCTTTTATTTTCATAGAAACTCGTGTGATAAGAATGAATATACCCCATGCCTTGCACACGGAAAAATTAGTTTCAAAAGTTAATCCATCATTCTCAGAGAACATGACCTCTGACGATACTTTCACTTGCCATGATGATGGATAGTCACCTTAGTACGCCATCCAGGTCTTCAGATCAAATTGAGAAAAACAATTGTAAATAGATAAATAATTGGAATAAAGATAACAAGTATAGTCGTAATATATCTTTCTGTTGAAGTATAAACTCAACTCAATTCATGAAACTGCTTCCACATCCGAATGTTGCGTGTAGTGTCTAAGTCCAGCAAACAAGGACCTAATTTTTACTAACCACAGATATATTGCTATGAGGTCCGTCAAATTTCCTCCATTCTTGCAAACAAACTTCAAACTGAGTTGTTGAAACGTGCTCGATCCAAACATTTATGGCGTCCTGCCTTTGGTTTGGAGCACCATGCTTCACAGTAACGTGAACTATAGCAAGCGAGGAAAAGGCCTAAAAATGGCAAATGTTGTCATCCCGAGTTACATCACTCGACATGTTTATAATTGAATGAAAATGATTAATCTGATAAGCAACCACGAGAAAGGCCCCTTTGTGAACAGTTGTGATGTCGTTACTTCGGCACGCCCTTTCAGTTAGCTTAAATGTTTGAGTTTAAAAAAACTCGATGAGATTAACGATATACGAAAATTATTTTTATCCTTCCTCTCCTTTTTTCAAGTTTTCTCTATCTATTTTTAATAAAAGTAGCTGTTAATGGGTTGAGAAAGTTTGACTGTCTAGCTAAACTTCAGCATGATGTCAACATCGTTCTCTTTAGCCGAAATTTTTTTGCTAATTTTCTTACAACATTACAACACAAATATTGCCGGTAAGAAGACGAGAATGTCATCACGGTATGAAAATGATGAAAATAATAAAAGAAATGAAATGAATTTTAAGTGACTTCTGATGGTAAAGACGGATACTTCTCCGTTCCCTCCGAATACTACATGATTTACAACCCCCCCCCCCCGTAACCCGACCCTCCCCGTTATACGTTGGCATGGATATTGACTATCTCAAGTCCTGAAACAATACGCAGCTGATATATGAATCAGATTACCCGAGCAAATGCAACCTTCTTGCATTTTGAACCAGTGGTAAATATGCTAAAACTAGTCTCTCCGTGATGTACTCCTGACTGGGAACCCTGAAACGCAAACCAATCGATGGTAGTGGAGTTGCTCTCGATGCCTCGGCCCCCTTTGAAGGGAAGCTTTGAAGTCATTTGTCGTCACTTCCTCCACCAAAATAAACGCTGGATCATGGACAACATGGGACTCGTTTCCGTGGTTGATCGAAGCAGATAAACGAACGGGCGATCCATCGGAGATGCTGTTGCTAAATGAGACACGCTTGCATTGGAAATCATTATTCCCCACAATTAAGAGGAAATATTTACGATAACATGTCTTAGCGAGCTTCTAGCAACTTAAACTTTATATTTTGTTTGTTTGTTTTGTTTTGTTTTTATCTACTTTTAGTTTTCGAGGACGCTCGAAGGTCATAAAACATGTCAATGGCCTATTTCCTCGCAGAAAATGTCTTAAATGAAAATTTAAATTTGTTATTAGACATTGATATAAGGAGTGAACTTGAACTGCATTTAACTTCGTTACTTAACAGTGATTCGAGCATAGAACAGATCCATTTAAAGCTTTCAACAAGTGACGTGACAACTGACCTTCCCTGGAGTGGTAGTTAGAATCGAAAATCACATCTCAAATAACATCAGGATCTCAGAATTATTGAACTCTATTAGTTTGATCCTATGGCCTCCAAGTGTTTCCATGGGATTATTGAAAGAGAAGCTTTGGAAAATAGACAAAAGATGTTGCTTAGCCGGCCTGAAGTAGTATCAATAAAGCAAATCGCTTTTAACGTCTTTAAAATCAAACCTAGGCTCTCCGCACAGAATTTTGAGGTGAGATTAAAGATTAACCCCTCCAATATGTCATTGCCAATCATTAAGAATGTTTGGCGTCGTGGCTTATACGGAATCTTCTAGCTGTAGACGTCTATCAAATTAAACCATATAATTTTTCGCACACATAAGATTACCTGCCTATTAGGTTTGTTTAGGTTGATAAAATGTGCAATCGACCTAGTTATATCATTATTTTGACACAGTGAGTAAGAAACTCGATAGAATGTATTCAAAGTTTGGTGCTGGCGGCCGCTTACGCGTGTTTTGAACTGCTCCATATTATTCCTGACTAAAATTTTACTTCCGAGGGAACCCAAAAATAGATGGAGAAAAACAAATTTTTAGTTCTTTCATCGGTTTTTTCTAATATTGATTGTCAGAGGCCCTTATATTTCATTCAACGAGAAAGTGAAAGTTCATTGTGTTGTTACTGATTGATGGTGATGATATCGAAAATCTATTCTTGTATATTATGTTTGCGTGTATAAGGAAATACTTTTCCCCCTGGATAACGGCTTTTTAACATATTAAACTGTAAGGAAATAGCATATCTGAAGAGCTTTATATATCTATAACAGGTTAAAAGGATTCCTATTTAGAAGAAAACAGTTAGTTTTGCATTAGGTTGTATTCTCCTTATTTTTCGTATGGTTTTGTGATTAAAAGTAGCGAGTTCATCTAAATAGTGCAGATGTGATTACAGTCATTGTAAAGGGGAACGGAAAAAACACTCTTCAACGTTAAAAATAAAGTACAGTGTAACTCGATGCTCCGAAATCACTACCATAATAAATAGCAAGAGTTGGAAACTGTCATAAGAAAAGGAGGAAACGGGGAGCTATCCATGATGATTCATTACAAATAACAAATCTCGATTCTGCGATAAAATACTATTACCAATTTACTATTTTAGTGAGCTATCAGCCAAATGAAAACTCTCCTTATTAAACATTTATTATAGCAGATCATGTCGATAGTCTACTTTTGCTATTTCTTTGCTGACTTTCCTGACTAACTCTGCTTGCAATAAGTTGTGCGTTTACGTCCTATCCTATTTTCCGTCACAGTCCCCCACTCGCTTCCATTCATGATCTGCCTGGAGAGTTGGAAATGAAGGAGGACATGGAGATACCAGTTCTTGATTAATGCAATCTATCTTTTATGTATTTTTCTCCCTTTACTCCTCTATTTTTTCTTGGCAGTACGAAGCTTCACAGCCACCTGCAACCTTTTTGGTTATTCTGATTATTGAATTTGAAAAGTTCTGTTTAAAGCCCATGAGACATGTCATTATTTAAAATTAAATGAAGGCAACAACGGAAAAGGGTGACTCTGAAGTCTAACCTTTCTTAACCGGAACAGTCTGCAAGCGTAAATTATTACGGTTTCAGAATCTCACTTTACACTTAATTTAAAAGTCTGAAATAAAAGAACCGATATTTTTTGCTGAAGAAACCACGTTCTTCTTCTCTTGCTGATTTCGTGAATGTCAGTAGCCTTAGAAGAAGTCGCACATGTGCAAGAATATAACGAGTGCTCATGGAGTAACGGTTTCAAAATAACCTATGTCACGTAACCAAAGAGAAGTTGTCAACATAGCAGGGCTCTTTAAAAAGCGCAGAGGGTCTGTTAGACTGACTGACCACTGGCAGCAGTGTATTCTTTTATCTCATTTTATTCATAATGGTAATTGAACTGAGTGGAGTGCAATTTGGGCTGAAATCATACGCGTGATTCCAAAATTGAACGAGCGCGCAGCGCGAGTTCGATTTGAAATCACAAGTATGATTTCAGACCAAAATTGCACAACACGAGGTTCAATTACCACTTTATTACATCCGTTTGGAAATCGCCCAAATACAGGACTTGGTCAGTTCAAATGTTTTATTAATACAATACTGAGCTGGTTTGAAATTAAATTCATCCATTTTTTGGGAGGAAAAAATAAGAGTTTTGGAAACAAAAGTTGCAAAATTTGCCATATGATACTCCATGTCTTTCATCTTCCTGCAATATGATCGGTTACTTTAAACAACCTTGAAGTCTGATTGGTTGTTTTGTTTTTAGTGTAGCCTCCTCACTGGCTGGGGAAAAGATGCGATTTAAAGCAAAAAATGGTGCAATTTGTGAATAAATCGCACCAATTAGAGCCAATCAGATTACAGGGACCATAAGTGATTTCAAAATGGGTGTAATAAATCTATTTATTCATGTGTTGTGTGAATTGTAAATATGATCAATCTTTTAATAAACCATGCAAGCTGGAAAACAGTTAACCGCAGAAAAAAATATCTGCTGACAACAATGTTAATCACAGATTGGCCAAAATCCCCCTATTCAGTCTAAACTTTCCTGCTTTAAACGCTCCCTTTCCACCGTAATATGATCCTGGATTGTCTCCATAATCGTATAAATGTGTTCCTCCACTTGCTCCAGGCTTTGATGAGATAGCTGGTGACTCTTCCAACAGTGAACGCCTCCATTTTACCAAAGTGTCCACTTTTCGAACAACAACTGTAACATATGAGCAACAAGCTTCCATTAAAAAGGTAAAATGATATCAACGTGACAATAGACCTTTTTACAGTTCCCGGCGCCATATTGGATTAGTAACCGCGTACACACGATAACGAGACTGGGGTTGACCTGGCCGTTCTTTCAAACAGCTGATCTGGTGACATTTCACGTGCTAATGCACTTTTCAATGCGATTTCTTCCTTCAAAATGGTTCTGTAATAAAACAACACGGAAATTTCGTCGTTAGATGACATTCAGAAACTCGAGGCAAAAGATCTAGGGGGATTTTAAAATCTAATTCAAAATCGACGGGCGGAATTAGAGCCGACTTAGTGTCGAAAGTTTAAGCTTTGCTGATGCGACACGTTCTTCCATCGAGTAGTGGAGAAAACCGAGAATTTCTTAGAGATACCCAGGACCCAGAACAACACCAGAGGGATTTCAAATACGAAGCAACTATGGTAAGTATGGTATGGATGGTCGAGCGATCTCCGTAATTTATCTGAGATTAATTTCATTCATCTTTACGATTACCCCGTTGTTTCACGAGAATATCGCCACATCGTGTTGAGAGGAACGCATTATAGAAAGTACCACAGAAGTTGTTCAGTATGGCTTAGAAAGCGAGGAAAAGGCTGTAGCCCTCTTGATGGAATTTTATTATTGCTGCTGTTGCTGATTTGGTACTTGTTGTTGTGCCATAGTCTTCAGTTAAAGTTGTTCCCATTTTTTTTACCTAGATGTATTCTTTTAATTTGCCATTTATACATTGTATCTTAAAGGGAAACTATACAATAGGGCCTGTAGAGCCACTTGATTATAACCCTTCTTTCTATCAATCCATGAGGGAAACTGTTACTAACAGATGTCGTAATATTTTGAAACCCATCTGGCCCAGGACAACTTATGCTCGTGATACACTGAAAACCATTTGAGTTGGCGAATCATGGTAATTTATCAGGTGGCAAGACAACATTGAAAGAATCAGATCAAAATATTAGGCAATTTAAAAACTCCCAAAAGTGACTGATTCATGTAAATTCTCCTCCTTATAATATCCAAACACTACCCTGCAAACAGATAATGATAATACTGAACCTTATCAGGCAGAAGTTATCTTGATTTTACATCAAATTCTCATAACTTATTTACAAGTAAATGTGTAGCAACTAGAAGGGAGAATTGATAATCAGATCTTGGATATTAAAGGTTAAAGGAAGAGAGCAGAAATTCTTCCTCTCAGCTACTGATCTCAACAATGCTGGTCCTTTACACACATTTAAGTTCCTGTCAATGATAAACATTCAGTGAATTGATATTCCCATTCTTAGCACTCAGAGGCCTTCTGACACAAAGGTTTGCCATACATGTACTAATTCTTATTGCATTGTGTTAACCAATGTTATGATAATATAATTTTGAGATGTAAAAAAGATAGTTAAAAGATTGAGAAATATATCCAAATCAAGATATTTATTTCATCATAAGATCATCTTTGTGTTGAAAACTCTTTTAGTTGGTGAAACTCACTTTTTCTTTTTATCAATTTGAAGCATCAAATTAATTTACATTTGAAGCACACAAAATATTTTTTGAGAGTTACATGTGGCATCCATAGTGGATTACTATGCTATCATACAAAACAAAGTCAACCACCACTGAAAACTGCTTTTGTCACAATTGCTACCAAATTTGTGTCAGTTTTCTGGGTCTGCCATAATAAGTGAGAACACTGAAGATACAGTGTCTTGGTTATTTTATTAAAAGCAATTACTTTCCAAAAGTTTCTCTGCTAAGAGTGTTTTAGGCAAGCCATGTAGTAAACAGGTGAGCAGTACTGAACTTATTGACTTACTGCCGGAATAAAAAAAACTCTATCGAAATTAAAATCAATTCTGGTACCTAATAGAAAATTTGTACTAATTTTGCAACAGTAGCTACCCTCAACCATAATTTACAGAGAATAAAATAAACATAGAACGATAACTACTTGGCAAAAATACATACCTCCGTGCATAAACTTGAAAAAGTGAAAGTTCGAAGGCAATCCAGTGGGGCCAGAAAATATATTTGAACAACCAAAAGCGGCACACTTCTTTCCTTTCCTTTTGGGAGAAAATTAGCTTTATCGAGATTTAGGCTAAGACCATCCATTTTCCTTAAAAAGAAAGGGATTTAACGCAAGTCAACCCCAGCCTCGTTTACGCGTGTGCGCGGTTGCATTTCCAATATAGTGCTGGGAACTGTAAAAAGGTCCATTACGTCTTCATGTTTTTTTCACGAACCGTTTTGCAATCAGGATTTTTCCGGTTTCCGGTTCTTGTTTATTTATGGTCATCTTGAACTTTTTTTTGTGTCCAATTCAGGTTTTGTTCTTCGCTTGCTTTTGGTTTACAGTGTGGTTCTTGGTCTTGTCTCTCACTTTCACGTTTAAAGTAAATTTTAAAGTAACATAAGCATGGGAAAGCTTCTTCTGTATTCAAGTAGATTAAGCTTTGCCATTGTTAACATGAAGTTACCCTCCGTTTTTCATGTCAGTGTAAGCGAGTATATTCTCTCCAGATCTGACAGAATAAAGCCAATAAGTGCCGTTTACCGCCTGTCCACCTTCACTTGCCTGAATTTCTGTAAAGCCTCAGCTAGAAGCTCCAGGATTATACCGCAAGGCACTGGAAATCAACTGACTGCTTGTTCACGTAATTTCTTCAAAGACAAACTCTTTGGACTATTTGTTTCTGCCAGCCTCTCCAATGTAGGGAGCTTGACATTCGGAGCAACTGATCTTATAAACTGCGTCCTTTATGTATGTTATAGTCGCTGTAGTCGTAGGAATGTAGGTGTTACTTGTTTCGGTTGTTGTGGTAGGTCGGTGAGTGTTTCTTCGGATGGACTCGTCGTTAAAGTGGTTTTTTGAATAAACACGGTCAAGGTATTTGTTCTCGTTGAATGAGCTGTCTGTCGTGTTGCATACTAGTTACGCTCGTCTTGTTATATTTGTAATGGTAGGTTGTAATGGTAGGTTGTAAGATGACTCGTCCAGTAATCCGTCGGTATGCGTCGGTTTCCTGTAAACTGATGTCCGTATTGAGTCGTCGTCACGGGTCACCGGACATTTTAGAAAAGGATGTTAACCATTTTCTTCCGTTTCTCTGGTTAACTGTGTGCCAGTGTTTTGTCCGTTAAGGTCGTGGTGGAATGCATCGATTCGTCGTGTCGTAGGTGATCAACAAGTCGAAAGGGCGTTTTCCTCGATGTTCTGCATCACAATTTCTGCCCCAACGAGGGAAGCTGAAAACCTCATAGTTGTATCGAGTAACTTTTTGTAGTGTTTACCGTTGTATGGAAAGTAAGTAGACGTCAGGCAAAGATTCAGCAAGTCTATGATATGTTCGGTCCGTAGAGGTAATGGGTCGGTAGATGTCTGCCTGCACTGGAGGCCTTTAATCTACACTGCACTGCAGGTTAATAACCAGAGTAAAGTATGTGCGTGCATTCTTTTAAACTGTTGACTGCTGATGTTTCAAATATCAGCCGCTTACGGTTCGTGCTATGAAAGTACCTACAAAAGCGTCACTCGTATCTGTTAACTTCCGCCAATTTACATTGTCAACTAAGTTGATAAAACCAAAATTATCTTGTCATGTTCCCTCGCCGACGCAGCACAACAGCTTCTATAAAAACCTACCCATCTATATAGATCGAAGCAAAGTTATCTAAGGGCATCCAGATCTAAAAACATACCCAAAGAGCAAGATCATTTTAACAGCTGATCGTGTCTACATTTCCATCAGATGCTCACTGGCTAACCAATCCAAGATAGTCGGAAGCGGTTCGCAAGTGACGCTCGAAGTGCATTTGCATTTGAATTGCAATTATTTGTTTGGTATTATTTTTTTCTGTCCCAAAAGCTGAGCTGCGTCATCATTCCTTGGTCTGGAATGTATGTAAAAGTTACCTGTAAAGCACGAGAAACCTCAAAACAAATGTTAGTTTGGTAAGATAAAATAATTGAAACGGGAAAAATTTTACCCTAAATAGGATGAGGTCGGCAACGAATAAAGAAGATTGACTCGATTGGAAAGGGAAGTTTCAATTATAAAAATTATTAACAAAATTATTCACAACGGTCTTACCTAATGTGCATGGAGGCGAAAAATGAATACTCGGAAATTCTTTAACGCGCAACTTTACTGATTGTGATGTTAAGTGCTCGTGAAATTAATTTTATCCCCTTTACGGGCAGTGGAGCAAAGATACATGCAAAACTGGCCGTGTTTCGCTTTGTTCTGGGCTATCTTCTTGAGCTGTCCTTCTTGTGTAGCCTGCGCATGCCTCGCTACCCTCGTCGACAAGGATTTTCAGCCGTTAAGTCGCACTGTGCAGTGCAATAAGTAAACATTTTAACATTTTATGACGCAAGCATAGGTTTTTCACCAGGCTAAAAGAAGAGGAGATCTCTATACAACCGAAATACTCTTCAATGAGGGTCTCAATGGGCTGGTAGCTTTTACGGCTAACAGTTATGATGTTGGTCACTTTACGGCTTACGGTTTATATCTTTCCCCTGGAGTCATCAGAAATATCAAAACAGTTAACCTTTTTTACGGCTAACGATTAAAAATTGTCAATTTTCTCTGATACGATGAATCGATACGCTTGAATCGATACGCTTTTCTAATTTGACTCGTCAATGATTCATAACAGTTCATTCATTGTACTTTGTTATGTATATTTAAATGCTTAGGTTCGGCCCACGTTTTTTTTCGATACTGCCTAATAGGATGGAAACAGAAGGATATTCATTCATACATGACACAGATTATAGGCATATTATGAGCTTTTGAGGTTTTGGTGCGACAAAAAGATCGCCTTCTATTGCATTTTTCATATTTCCTCAGCAACGAAATTTATTTTGGCTGTATCTTCACAGTGGGGAATAGAAACCGATCCCTCAAGATTCTTTTTCTCGATAATGTAAACATCCTTGAGTGTGAAAACAATATTCCGTTGAAAAGCTGTTCAGATATCATCAAAGAGAAGAAAAACGAATCAGACTTAGTTACAAAATAGAAAGGGCAGACAGCTAAAATAATTCAAGGTTAGTTGGATGTCCCTTTTTGCATTAAAATTTCTAGATACTTGTTAACTATAAGAATATTTCGGCCTAATTCAGAAAGTGGGGTAATCGAAACGGGTCATTTTACCACTCAGGAGAAAGAGGGAAGAAACTATTTTAACACTGGTGGTTTGAAAACAATCAAAACCTGTTTATTGCGCCAACGACCTCATTGAAAGTAAAAAGAAAGTCGTTGTCAGCGATCTTACCTTAATTGCAATGCAGAAGCATTCTAAGTAGTTTAGGTATTACAAAAAAATGGAAATTTCGTAGATATTTTCCGTATATGTGTTCAAATGGGATGAAATTAAACAGTGTATTGCGGAAAAAGTAGAGACCTACATTTGTTCCTGCGTTTATGAGATGAATTTAACAATCAGTGAATAGTCTTTCGTCTCAGAAAAGTTTGGAAAAACAGCGGAGTTGCACTGTGCAGTATTTCCAAGGAAGCATACATACCCAGTCCTACACACGAAAGTTTATTCAAATTACGAAATGCAACTTATTTTTTCCAAAGAAAAACCACAAGATACAGAAAATGATTCATCGTGTATCGAGTCCGGTATGCATGGGCAGATAACCTCTATGTTGGGAACTCAAAAAAGTGTTCTGAATTTAGTAGAATGCTTCCAGTATGCTCTAAAAAACTCACAAATATTCGGTGTCGCTCACTTAGAAGTTTTAGGCCAGAAATGGTCGGCGCTCAGATATGATGCTGTCAAATGGCAATTTACTGAGAAATTCATAAACGTATTTATTAATTCGAACAGAAAAATTTACTCAATTACTCATGGTAAAGACTTGTAATCAAAAATCACTTGAGTCATCAAAATGTCCTTAGCTGCGGTATTGTGCACTATCAAGGCAACTAAGATAATTGACGATTATTGCAAAGATTGCGAGTTCTCAGTGATATTTGATCGTTATCTCAAGTTGGAAAAATTCCACAGCAGCTCAGAGATAAATTTTTTTTAGCTACGCAATGTATGACTGCAGCGTGGCCATGGATGGCTTTCTCCAGGTCTGTGAAACAAAATCATTCATTTCAAAGAATTGTCTAGAGTCCTTCTCAATTCCTGAAACTGATTTTCTTAACCATTGCAGTATTGCTCAATTCAACGCAAATGTTTCCAGCTCTGTATTTCTTTTACTTTTCATTTTGTAACAGAACAATAAAAGGAGGTAGCTAAGATTTTTTTTCACATCTCTGGATTCAAATGGAGGGTGGGAGATATCGATTCCAACAAACTTTTAAATTTAGCGGGAAATTAATTCCAGTTCGGTGCGCTTTTTTTACCAATGATAGTACACGTACCAACTAACCAACATAGTGGGAAAAAAACGGGAAGTAAAGCTGATCTAGAGCCGTGCATCTTTTCCACCAACAGGAAGCCATTTTTTCCCGATATCTCAAATTGGAAACATTAATCAGTAACTCAATAAATAAGTTATATCAATGAAATTGTCACCGAGTTACTCCGAAATGAATCCGCTCTCACCGTCCGGGGCTTCACGAGGTGTAATTTAAGGGAGTCGCTGTGGAGGGGGAGGAGAGGGTGATTCTGGGTGGAGTATGAGTAACTTTCTTTAAGACAAAAAATGATAATTAATTAGTATGATAAAAAAAACAACCAAATTTTTGTATAGGCCATTACTCGTGACACGTGATGTCTGAATTTAATTTCGTGTTTGCAGATTTTCCAAGCGAATTCAGACTTGAACACCGTGGTACAGCACACACTGAATAACCCAGTCCACGGAAGGTTCGTTCGCTTTCATCCTCTCACCTTTGCTCAATTCCCTTGTATGAGGGTTGAGGTGTTTGCACAGTGAATACAGAATAACCTCGGGTGATTTTTTTTTCTGAAAAGATTACCGTTTCCGGGAGCTACGAAATGCATTTGTTTCATTTTCCTTGGTTCATTAGCCAGTAGTTAAGTCCTGGGTGCTTATTAGAGGAGTAAGTCTTGTTTTTTAAGCACTAAGATTATTCCATGTTTTGAAAACTAGTTAAAAATCATAAAAGGATAGATAATCAAGGTCTTTAATATATTACTCTTTAATATACTTGATGCACCAACACTATCCAAACAAAGTGAAAATTTGGTGCTACAATCGAACCTATGTTATTCGGATTCATTAAGACTGGGCTAAATAGTCGTGAGGCGGATGATCGAAAATGCAAATGTTGGTGACTCAAATATAAAACTAAATAGGTATCACGTAGTCAATACATATTAAACAAGAATAAAAGTACATTCCAAGTTATTTGGCATCAATGTTTAAATTTGCTAAAAGGATATACAAGAATTAATTAAACAATTGGATGTTTACATTGATGTAAAATGCTGAAATGAATCTATTTGTTTCTAGCTGCTACAGCATATGCGCGTCGATAATTCTAACATTACGTTAAGGCTCAGTAATTTCATTGATAAGAAGTGCGAGTTAATAGATCGTGAGCTCTGCCTTTTTGGCTTTGCCTAAGAATAGTGGTGAAACAGGTCTCCCAAGCTCAGACCGAGAATTGTTGCTGCTATTGGGTTTTATGAAGGTTATTTACAGAGTTTTATTTACACACTCCTTCATTTACCAAATCTGGTTGAGAACTATCTTTTTCCAAATCGTATCCTCTTAACAATCTTGCAACTAAGATGTTATCTCGTAGAATACCCCATATCAGCTGGGGTAAATAGTTTACTCTCTGAAAAGAATACGCACTTAGCGAACGCAGAGTAACGCGTAGGGACGGCGTAAGTAGAGCCGCATGTGGTGAAGGAATTTTGAATGTTTCCAGCGTTATTTCGTAACTGGATGTCACGTTGCCCTTGATAATCCCCAAACGGTGGTCCATAACTACTGCAGCGATAGATTGCATATCCTTGATACCGGTACTGAGCTAGTTTAACAGGTTTATAACCGTGCACGTTGTGCAGCGAGAAAATGAAGGCTTTGGCAGTCGATTTGTACCCACAAGAACCTGCAGCCAGAGAAATTTGTTAGAGGAAAGCTTAATGAATAAGAATACCTCATTGATATGATCATCCATGAGTTGTAAGGACCTTTTGGAATACTGAGAAAATTGATAGCTGTAAGAAGCTATGACGCCTTCACAACAAGTCGCAACATCAACAGCCGGACTAAGATGGTGGACAATGTCTCCTGAGGGTCAACGCAGTTTGCTCATAGGGCGACAATCCTTCCCCTCAACCCCCTCCAGCAGTGGATAATTAACAGCTTAGTTTATTTTCATCATGGAATGGACCGGCGTTCATCCCCGTTGTGTTCTTCGTAATGGCTTCGAGAGTAACTTTTCAGAGATTGTTTGTTGTATAACTATTTTACTTTAAGCTGTGCATAATTTTCCTCTGTTTGAATTTGTCCATTAAAGAGTGCTTTCGGTATTTACAGACTTTTAATTCTTGTAGTTGCTTACATCGCATTTTGGAAATCTATTCATCATATGATTTTAAAACAACAAGACAATTACTTTAGCTTCCACCTACGCTGCCGAATTCCACAAATTTAGATTTCGCTGAACAATAATTTTCTTTGCCAGTCTAGCCCTGTCTTAGGCCTTTTAGTTTTGGACTCCACCCCATGCCGTCTGCCAATTTGGTTTTCAGCTATTCAAAAGAATTTAGGTTGATTGAATGATTATGCTTTTATAACGCAACATTTCTGATTCAATCAATATTTGACACTACTTGATTATGCCGGCCGTCCCACTAGTGTTATATAACTGAAAAAAACTATATACTTCTAATAACACCTATAAGTATCTGCCAAAGTAGTGGATGGCGTTGAAGACGCGCTCTGATTGGCCTCTCAAAGCAAGCAATTTGCACCCGAAAATATTGTAGGAATACATAGATTAAAATCATATTTTTGTACTGTATCGTCTCATTGTTTCAGTACATTCTAAAGCAACTATTCACTGCAGTGTCAGTGGCTGGCGGTGGTTATTACCTTGCAGCTTTTCAGCTCGGTTAATATCCACCATTATGATCAATCAAATATTTTTGTTCGCGCGCGATTGGTCTAAAAGCATCACATGACCGAATAGTGATACCCAAGTGATATTCACCAATTTTAAACCTTACGTCTTCTACAATTAGACTTTGTTTAAATTTAATTCAAGATGAGGGAGCGTTTTGTGGTTGTTAAGGAAGAAGGTAAACACTATTTTGTTCATGAAGTCGTGCCAGAAACCATGCCACGCAGCAAACAGTAAGCTGTTTATAAAGTTTTTTCAACGCGCGTTGCAAAATGGTTAAAGGATAGTTAACACAATAGCGTCTATTTGGCGCAAAAATATGCACCGATTTCATTCCTTGGACGTTATCTGTTCCTTGCTCAAAGTTTTCCTCGAGCTTCGCTTTCGGGAAACTGTGAGCATCGTGGAACAGATGATGTCGGTGGACAACTATCTGCGCATATTTTCGCGCCAAATGAAGGGTATTGTTTACCTAGTCACCTCCTCTACAGTGAATAGTTGATAACTAACTAGAAATGCATACTTTGCCAGGACACGTCGGTGTATCCACCAAATGTGTAGTTATCAACTTGAATAATGGAAACCGCGGATCCCTTTCCATTACATTTCGAATGGAATGTTGTTGAATCCCAGCCATCTGTCTGGGCGTGATAACATCTAATGAATTTACTCGAGGAAAAGTTAGTAAGGACTGGGTGTAAGTAAGAGGAAAGAGTGCCAATATAGTATTTTGGTGAGTTTTCCAGAATACTCGATGATGCGAGGCCACCTGTTGATGTAAAACAACGTTGTAATCCGACGGCACTAAATCTATTTAGCGATCATCCTTTCTGCAATGCAGTTATAGGGGGAGGACAAAACACACTTTCCACTCTTTTTTTTTTGTTAGCCTAAACATTTAAGTAAGCTGTACACATTTGAGTAGCAAAGACTTAAAAGGCCGGTTATGTACGCGACGTTTTACGCAATCAGTGGCCGTTACGCTATCCCTGTAAGGGGGTTGACTCGATAAAACGAATGTCCTTTACTGCTGTTCTAAACGATACTTACGATCACTTGTGCAAATATATGAACCCACTGTACTACTGCAGTAGCTACTGGCCTCACAATAGTACACTGAGTCGTACTCACACTTATCTACATCTAGAAAGAGGTTAATTGTTTTTTCGAAAAACGTGGGAAATAATTGAAAATAGGTATTTTATTCCTGTTTTTTTGAACTTGTACTTCAAGTATAGCGTTTCGCTGTTAGTTACTTTAATTGTATAGCCGAGGTAAAACCAACTTACAAAAGGAATAAAAAAGTGTGAACTCCTGTCACAATGAAACCTCGCCATTCACTATTTTTAACCCTTTTTCTGTCAAATGCACGCATACTCAAATGCATTTAAAGACGAGTGCGTTTTTTCGGTTTTCATCGGGGGCGAAGTTTTGAGTGCTACGTGAGATATTACCCAAAAACGAATACAAACAACAATAACAGAAAACAGTTAAAACACGATATGTCTTTAAGATCAAGTCTCTAAGGCTCGCTGGTTCAAGTATTAGACTCTCTGAAGTTTGAAAAATTTAGTCAAACAAAATTCTCGTAGTTCTAGGTGAATGAATTTTTCCTTTTTCCTCGAAAATTTCAGATGGCTACAAATTTTTCTCTTAGAAATTGGTTTTTAATTTCATTCTGGTAAAGCGAATAGGAGGCCTTAGTTGAGCTAGTCTGGGTTTTATAAAGGTTTGAAATCAGAGGCTTATATAGATTATAAGTTACCTTCTGTTGTCATGTCGCAGTAGGCGAATGTAGCTGTTTCCGTCCAGGGATTATGATACCAGTATTTGCTGCTAAACGCTTGCTCTCCCTCACTCAACTTGATTTCCCTACAGTTTGAAGCAGGAAGTTTAGGAATAGAGCCAAAAGCAGCTGTGTAGAAATGATGAAATAAGATAAGTTAAAATAAAAGAAGGAGATAATTTTGCTAAAAAGTATATGGCTAAGCTCGTCCTTCGCTTTCCATATCGGAACTTGCACCGAAAGACAAGCAAGTAGACGTCATTTTTATGAAATGTTTTTAGTCAGTCGGGTGGAGAGTAGATGCAGGAGACGGGGTCTACGGTTTATTGTCCTTATTCGGGAAGACTAGGAGGTCAATGTATTTTCATATTTCATGACAAAGGCAGCACACTCTCCTCAACTATTTTATGACTAGAGTATTCTGTTCCATTGTTTTGCCTGCTCGATCTTGAGGACACAATCGTTCTTAGTGTGATACATTATGCTTGAATAACTTTATCCTAAGAAATATACTCTTTTTTCAAACCGTCGGTGTGCTAGCCAAAAAAATACAGTACAGTATTGCTTACAATACAACATAACATTGAAACATTCTTTAGAAACTTAAACCCTTTGGAATTTTCACTTCCATCTTCGAGAAGAGCCTTATCTGAAAATAAAATAATGAGAATAAAAACGTTGTTTGTGGTTTGGTTTATTCCCTGGTAAGTTTACCAGATCTCCTGCCAGAAGTTACTATAGTAATCTAACTACATATGCAAATACGGCGAGAGGTTCTAAAAATGACCTTTCACGATTAGAGTACAACTTGAACTGCAATTGAAGTATCTTTAACCAATATACCGCACTTTCTCTCCGTTTACCGCCGTTATGACCCACACAGGATTTTTGGAGAACACCAGAATGTTTGTAACTCACGAGCCAAAGGTGAATGATTTACAAACTTCTCGGGTCTAAATAAACGTAAAACAATTTTCAATTTTATATGGATTGATGATTCAAATTCACCTTTTACAGAAAAGAATTATGGCGAAGATTTCGGAAACTTGAATCTTTCAAGGTTGAATTCAGAATGTAAAGTTCTAAAGGAGACTAGCTTGGAGTGATTTGGAGGTGGAGTTTCCTGAAAGTTATTCCAAAAAATAGATTAACAGCAATGTATCTAATACATCTACGAGTACTTTATCCATCAACCGGAGGAAAATTATATTTATCCTGTATTGCTCTTAAAACTACATCACACAATCAATAATTAAAGCAAGTCACACTATACTATCCTCCAAACAGGATCTCAACCTACGTTACTAAGGCTAGGAGCAAACTAAATTAATTAACCTGTTATCTTTCGATGGAAATGTCATATACAGGATGTGATGTTTAGTCTTCTTTTCGCCACTGACAAAAAGAACATTGCTTCTTAAACAATATTATTGATAAAATACGTTAGAAATGAAGATTGTGAAATAGAGAATAGTACATGGGCGCGCGTAGATATGGAATTTTTCTTCGAGTGTTTAACTCGATAGCTAACGAGTGAGCACAGCGAACGAGAGAGATGTCGAGTTGAACACGAGAAGAAAAATTCCATATCTACAAGCAACCGTCTATTATTTTGTTTATAATATAAACACAATAGCCCTGTACTGAAAAGAAAAGCCGAATTATGAATGAATGAAAATAAATGAATCGACAATCCCTGAATAACAATTGTAGAGTGCGTTGGCGCTAACTCTTGAGATGGAAAAATGCGTCGAATATTGATTACAAAAACAACAATGGTCGTAAATTTCAATTTTTTCAATTTCACTCTTTACTTTCCCATAATCAAAACGAACTACCTTATTGGTTGCTTTGATACTCCCCATTTTTTACTTAAAAGACCTTCCATCTCATTGCGTACTTCTGGTGTGGGCAAATAAGGAACTTCCGCTTTGACATAACCATGACTGCCTCATAATCGATAATTGACGCTTTCTCTAGCGTCTCCACATCATTATGGTTCGCACGAAGTATTAGAAGTTTCCATATTCTTATTAGCCAAGTAGGAGGACCAGGCAGGAAAATATCCTCTCTTTTTACTATTCTACTGAAGCCAACACTGCTAATATTTCAGTACTTTTGTTGCAGCTAAGACGCAACCTCTGAAAACGTTAGCATACTATACACGTTAGAGAAGGTAGACCAAAGTCAAGTAGAACTTTCACCCCTAGATAAGTGTTAACCGCCTTCCGAACAGCGATGCCCTCCGGGTTTTTGTATATCCCATGTTTTTTTATTTGTTGTTTTTTGTTTTGTTTTTGAGTTTTTACTCAATTCTAAAGAGCTGAATTGTCTCTGACGCTTAAAAATATTTTCACCAACTCCATATCATTTAGGTTCACCGTAAAACTTACTCATACTTCTTAGCGTTACGCTCAGTTGCAAACTGTAGAAAGCGATTCATGACTCCGGCTTAGGTTTGCGAGCCTTTTTCATGCTATTGTTAAACTTTAGAAAATACGGATCACTCAAGGTTTCTGGTAAACCAGACCAAAAACTCTCGATCTAAAACGACCACGATATCTCGTTTTGCCACTCTGCGACAAACGAGGCTCGATTACGCAATCGAGCCTCGATTACGCAATCGAGCCTCGATTTTCCAATCGAGCCTCCATTTTTCAATCGAGCCTCCATTTTCCAATCGAGCCTCCATTTTCCAATCGAGCCTCCATTTTTCAATCGAGCCTCCATTTTCCAATTGAGCCTCCATTTTCCAATCGAGCCTCCATTTTCCAATCGAGCCTCCATTTTTCAATCGAGCCTCGTTTCTTAATCGAGGCTCGTTTCTTCACCCGAGGCTTGTTTTTAAGAAAGAAAGAAAGAAAAAAAGGAAGGAAAGAAGGAAGGAGGGAAGGAAGAAAGAAAGAAAGAAAGGAAGAATGGAGGGAAGAAAGAAAGAAAGAGAAAAAGAATACTGCAAATTAAAAAATTAATAATTTAAACCCATATGCTTTTGTAACGGCAAACTTAGAATCCCTAACATTGTGTGATCGACAGTATGCACCAAGCAGCAATAAATAAATAAATAAATAAAAACAAGAAAAATAACGAGAAAATGACAAAAAAGAAAAGACTAAAAACACCAGGATTAATGAGAGTTTTTATCGTGGGCGCAACAGGTTATTTTCGGCACATTTGAAAAAAGGTATAGTCTGCCTTTAGAAGACTGTAAGCATTCCCTCTTCGTTTAAGAAAAAGTGAAAAGAAAAATAGAGGAACGAAAAATTGGCCTGGCAGCGAATCTGGGTTTCTGGGCGGTCATTTATAACACGCACTTTTTTTTTCACAGTTTAGGTATATTTGAGTGATTCAGTTTTCGTTCATCTTTCCTTCCTTCAATAATCGTTATCACAGTTTATTTCATATTATATATCTACAAACTGGAATTTATATTATTTTAAGAACTTAACTAACCCGTGAAGCCCTAAGTCTAACAATCATAGAAATCCGTTTACAACACCGTAAAAAAAATTAAAAGTTTTTATCGTTGATAGAGCGTGTCATTTGTAGCACAGACTAAAAAGAAAAAAAAGTCAGGTCTAGCTTTAACAGACCAGAGAGCATAAAATAGCGTTAGTTTTGGTGGAATTTGGGTACTCCCACTTCTTCGATGAAAGGTAAGGTTTACTTTTATTGATTAGTTAACGTATTGTCTTTCAAAACTTGTCTAGGTCACAAGTTTTTTTTAGTTTATTTGCCCTTTAATCTACCGGGCCCTACAAGGCTGAATTGTTACCGCGAGTTCCATGAACGAGTTAAACTTTAGTGAGAACAGCAGCAACCTACCATCACTTACTTCGCCAATGTAGTTCTCTTTAGTGATCGCCGTGACATAAGCATAAGCCGACATAAGGACAATAACAAGAGCTAAAAATGTTCTTCTTGTGCTTATGCTATGCTTGCCTTTCGGAAATCGTAAGAAAATAAGAGAAATAAGCGTTTGTTCTTCTTTGTGCCTCTGCGCTAGTCAAAAGTAGCCCTAACTCTCAACAACCGTACCTTGTGAGATCATTCAATTCTCGTTAAGGTTCCGTACGAGAAAGTTTTCCCATGTGAGTTGTCACTGGACGTCGAGGCTTTGCTTGTGCGTGCTAGGGAGAATTGGGAACTTTTCCTTCTCCAGACCTGTCGAGCTTCATTGCGAAAGAAAAAAGAAAAGCTGACGACAAGGGAAGAGTCAGTTTAACTCCTAGTTCGGCAAAAAAGAGAATACAGATCAATCGCTAAGAAGAAGCCCCAAAACAAGGGAAATTTATGGCAACTGTGTCCTGACCTCAAAACTCTAGCGACTTGGTTCAATGCGTGCGGTGCAAAGTATTCAGTGGAAGTGCATAAGAATTCCTATTCAAACCTTAATAAGAGTTTGAACAATTGACAGTTCACATTCTCTTTTGGCTTGTTAACTTGGCAATGATTCGTAGCTCATTTACGATTAAAATTGATCAGTTTGTTTTTTTTCCCTGGAGCTCACTACCGATTCCTTTTCCGAAAGCTTTCACCTTTAGTCCGGGTTAAGTTAAAAGACGCAGTAACCCAAGATGCGCCGATCTAAATTGTGCCATAAAGGCGGGAAAAGTCATTTCCTAGGCTCGTAAAAGTGTTACTTACATAAAAACAAACACTTCTCTGTCCATCATGAAACACTTAGCCCGGTGTTCTTTCTAGTCTAACCATATCTTTGAATTTTTACTCTGGTAATTTTAGTCGCGGGTCTGGTTGCTCAAGGCAGATTTACCATTACTTTTAGGGAGAATTTTGATCATCTTTTGTTAAATTCATGAAGTATCCAGCAAACATCTTGTGTTCTTTTTATTTTTGTGTTTCTTTCATATTGGGTTAGTGCTAGTCGGTTATCAAAAGACGCGATTCGGCTGATTACGGTAGCCAACGCTTGCGCTCATGTCTAGGTTTTTTGCATTTATGCGTAGGTCCCCGTTGCGGGGCATACGCTAGGTGCCACCCTTGACGGGATCTGATGCCAGTTGTGTGTTTATAAATCTTTACGTGGATCGAAAGCTGTAAAATGAGTTCACGTATTTTTTGTTGATGGAATCGCGTTCTATTTTTTAGCAAGTAGCTGATGAACAGACCCGTGTCCTTATTGTGCGGACACAGTGGATGCCAAGAATGTATACATCAGCTTATTTCAAATCAATCCGGAGGTGGACGGGAAAAGGCGTGTGCAGTATGTCGGGAGCCAATCAACGAACACTTGGGGCAGACTGACGGGTCCCTTGGGACGAGGTTCTTCGTGAGCCGCGACACTTGGGGCAGACTAACCAGTCCCTTGGGACGAGGTTCTTCGTGAGCCGCGACACTTGGGGCAGACTGACCAGTCCCTTGGGACGAGGTTCTTCGTGAGCCGCGACACTTGGGGCAGACTAACCGGTCCCTTGGGACGAGGTTCTTCGTGAGCCGCGACACTTGGGGCAGACTGACCGGTCCCTTGGGACGAGGCTCTCCCTAAGCAGCAATACTTGGTGCAGACTTACTTGACTGGTCCTCTTGTGACAGTACTTATGTTAACTGAACACATTTAGGCTGAAGTACTTATAAAAGACATGTCAAATAGCATATAAACAAAAAAACTTTCGTGAATAAAAAGAACTGTCGTGGCTTCCTCCTGCATAACACTAACATTAACACCTAATCATATAATACTTACAACAGCAGGGTTGAGCAACTGACAGTATATATTACCACATAGTTTTAAATAAAGGTCATGACACTATATAAACAACTGATCAACATAAGTTAATTAGAGACAATGAAATAGAGATCATGTTTTTATGTAATTAGCTTAGTAACATCTTTTACTGAGTGTTTAAGAAATGGTATTGCATGTCTTACTTTGATTTACCATTGAAACATGAGGTCATGGAATTAGATAAGTTCATGTAAGTTTCATTAGTATCTATCTTTTTTATATTTAAATTTATTAAACTATCTCCTCATAATTATGATCATGCTATTAAGGGGAATAAGGGCTGGAGCCAGTCATGTCTTGGTTTAACTGTTGGTGATCTTTATTGTGAGCTATGGCTAAGTTGTTAGTTGTTAAAAGTAAGTTAGACGTGACTCCTGTGGGTGGCATACTTCCCTTTTCTTTTTATCTCATTTCAGGAATTGCTCCCAGTACCTGGAATTGTTCTTGCGCAAGCAGGTAAGAAGCATATAGATAAGAGTATACTACTCAGTATTTAACCTACTAGTAAGGATCCTGATTGTAATGTTGGTAAAAATGGCCAGCCCTGACAGTAGTTGATCCACTGGCATTCTACTGCATTTTATGGGATTATGTCATAATAATATGTCATTACAGCACCTTGTGTTATGAGGCAATGGCAGTCTTTCATCATAAAATTCATTACGCCAAAAGCAATTAATCAGCAAGTCACACAAAATGATCATACTCTATTAGAAAACATGCGTTACGGAGTGTTATTGCCCCGAGGACCATGGATTATGGGCGTTTCCTACAGGTCCTTTTTGCTTAGGCCCTTACTTAAACTGGCAATGTATAAAGCACTTCTGTCCTATCTAGGAATCCTACAAATAGGGTAATATATAATTTAAATCAATAGCAAGAAAAAGACAATTATTTGTCAACTACAACCTCTAAAATTATATTTTTGTTCCAGAGGAAGGACAGGAAGTACTGGTGGCCAAAAGACAAGTTAACACTGAAGAAGAGGAGAAGGAAGAATATGAAGAAGAAGAGAGAAAGAGGGAACATAGAGAAGAAGAGGAGAAGGAACATACCGGTAGTAAACTTGAAAGGAAAAGGAAAAAGAAGGACAGAAGAACAACAGCAAAAAGAAAAAAGTAAAAGGAGGACAGTTGTTAAAAAAAAAGGATTTTAAAGGGACCCTGGTCAGCTGCACTTTTGTTTTTGTTTACCTTTGGATTTTCAATTTTTCAGTTGTTACTTTTATGCAGTAATAGTTATGATTTGAAATTAAAAGTTAACCCTTTAACTCCCAGATCAAATTTGTTATTCTATTCAATGTCAGCCGTACAATTCTTTTAATGTTAGTTCAGAGAATTTGGTATTGGATCTACTAATTATCCCCCAATTGATCTTTTTCTTTATTCTCATCACTTATCTTGTTACTATCGTAAGGAGAAATTCTGTCTTGGTCACTCATGGGAGTTATAGGGTTAGTGTTGCACATGCAGTATGGCCTGGTTTACTTGTGTCAGCTATTACTATTTCTTGTATGTTGTGATATACACTCCTCGTTTGAAGGACTTTGTCCTCTCTCTTGGAGGTTTTGTTGTTGTTGTTGTTGTTGTTTTTATTTTTTTGAGGAAAAATCTCACTTTGAGGAAACTGTTCACATTGAGACTTAGGAGTGTTAAGCTTCCTGAAAATTAGCCACAAATACCATGTAGCCAAAGGAGCACTTTAGTTCCTAACTGTTTATCGCACTGCAATTTGATCAGTTACTTTAAATAAGCCTTGAAATCTGATTGGTCATTTCGTTTTTAGTGTAGCCTCCCCATTGCCTGGGAAAAAGATGCGATTTAAAGCAAAAAATGGTGCAATTCGTGAATAAATCACCTCAATTAGAGCCAATCAGATTACAGGGACCACCAATGATTTCAAAATGGGTGTAATAAAGCCTAAAACAAGTAATGAATACAATTATACATTTCTTTTAAATGGCACGTATGGTTATGTGTAACATAAGAAGTGTCCTCATTGTACAAAGAGTTTTATCCCAGGGTGTTCTATTTGTTCAATCAATGTGTTAGATTTAACCTTTCAATCAAAACAATTTTACAATCAGATATGATTTGTGACTCTATCTTTGGTCCAAAAAAAGGAAGTTTCATTTTGTCTGTAGCATTCTGCTCAAGAATAACCATAGTAAATTTTTACAGCCATACTTACAAATTCAAACTTATTCTAATGTTTACAATTTTTTTTTAATTTGAATACATTGATGACCAGAGCATATTATGAAAATATACAAAGAAAATAAAACCTTTTGAAGTAAATAATAATTCAAAGATAACTTTCTTTTACATGGACACAAAAGAGACCATATATTGGAATAGGAAAATTTGGAAGACTTTCACAAGAGTATCAAAATTTAAGCTTACATCAAACTCAATACCTTACTTACAGTCATGCCTACTTTGTTGAAAGGGTGGAATTAGCTTCTTGAGTGATAGCTCCGTGATTCAATAGAGCAGGGACCCTTTGTCTTAATTCTTGCTTTGCACTGAACAATAAGAACATTTAGAAGTATATTATACAGTAAATATACACATTTTATGGCAACAACTTAAAACTTTTATATATTTTGATGATGAACGAGAAGCACAGAAACCAAAAAAAAAGTCACTGATGTACATGTTATTAGTGTTATGGGGAACTTGTTATGATTTGGAAATAAAAGTTAATGTTGCACATGCAATATTGAAGACTTCCAAAAGAGAGCAAAAATTTATGCCCATGTTTACTTTACTGAAAGGTGCAGAATAAGGGTCCTTGGGTGAGAGCGCAGTGATTAAATAGAGCAGAGACCCTTTGGCTATTTCTTGCAATGCACTGAACAGAAAGCAAAGGTAGAAGTTCGTTACAATATATATATATATATAGATACACTTATGGCAACAAGTTAACACTTGTTTATGTTTTTGATGATGACCAATAAGCACGAAACCCAAAAAATTCAGTAACTGATGTATACGTTGTTAGTGTTATGCAGTACTAGTTATCATTTGAAATTCAAAGGTAATGTTGCACATGCAGTATGGCCTGGTTTACTTATGTCAACTATTACTGTTTCTCGCATGTAATGATATACGCTTCCCGTGTGAAGGACTTTGTTCTCTCTCTTGAACATTTTCTTGTTGTTGTTGGGTTTTTTTTTTTGGGAAAATTCTAATTTTAAAGAAACTGTTCACCTTGAGACTTATGGGTGTTAAGCTCACTGAAGATTAACCACACATACCATGTAATTAAAGGAGTACTTTAGTTCCTTAACTGTTTATCAGACTGAATTTAAGACTCTTATCCTCTCTGCTTCTATGGGTCGTACTACATTTTCCTTTGCTCTGCATTGACCGATGTTAAGCCCAGTACAAGTACCTAAAACAATTGAATACAATAAATAATATAAGCTTAACTGCTTTGTACCTGCGATGCACACTCCATTTTCGGCGGGTAAAACTTTTGGAAACCAAGAAACGAAAATTATCCTCTGTGCTTTCTCGCATTCCATCTATTCATCTCCCATTCACAACTTGTTTGCGGTTTCTTTTGGCATGAAATCACAGAAGCACCTAATGCAGCTTGTTCAATCGCTGAGCAATCAATGCGCCTGCAATCATTTGCTCAGTGGATTCTACCCATACCGATACAACCCTTCCGGGACCCTGAGCCCTCTCGAATAAGTAAATTACGTTTGCCGCCTGGTGCATTCCTTCCTTCCTTTGTCTCTATTTTTTCTCCCTGCTTACCTCTCCTCCATTCTTTTTTTCTTTTTTTTCTCGATACGAGCCTCGATTAAAGAAACGAGGCTCGATTGAAAAATGGAGGCTCGATTGAAAAATGGAGGCTCGATTGGAAAATGGAGGCTCGATTGAAAAATGGAGGCTCGATTGGAAAATGGAGGCTCGATTGAAAAATGGAGGCTCGATTGAAAAATGGAGGCTCGATTGGAAAATGGAGGCTCGATTGAAAAATGGAGGCTCGATTGAAAAATCGAGGCTCGATTGCGTAATCGAGCCTCGTTTGTCGCAGAGTGGCAAAACGAGATATCGTGGTCGTTTTAGATCGAGAGTTTTTGGTCTGGTTTACCAGAAACCTTGAGTGATCCAAAATCGAGGCTCGATTGCGTAATCGAGCCTCGTTTGTCGCAGAGTGGCAAAACGAGATATCGTGGTCGTTTTAGATCGAGAGTTTTTGGTCTGGTTTACCAGAAACCTTGAGTGATCCAAAATGGAGGCTCGATTGAAAAATCGAGGCTCGGTTGCGTAATCGAGCCTCGTTTGTCACAGAGTGGCAAAACGAGATATCGTGGTCGTTTTTGATCGAGAGTTTTTGGTCTGGTTTACCAGAAACCTTGAGTGATCCGAAAATACCCTTAATTAGTCTGCCCACTTGCAGTCTCCCTTCATTTATTTATTTGTAAACGTTAACTGAGTCACCCAAACGTAAAAAGGTGTGAAATCACACTTTCTTTATTTCCTTCGGCTTGCGGACAACATGTTTTCTCTTGCGCCTGTGGCTAAAAGAAGCGAAAAGGGCTTTGGGGACGAGAATGAGCCCGAAAAAGATCAAATGACTTGTAAGAGTTGTATTTAGCTTAGCAGAGTTTGAATTCAGGAATAAGCTGCAGTTATAATGGTTCACGAGTGTTCGAAAAGTTTTAATCAACATTCAGAGTTGTTTTATTAAAACTATTATGCGTAATTTTTCCCTTGCTTAGCGTCCAGAAGTCGCTCTTCATGTCACAAACCTTCTCACCCCACCCCCTTTAGATATGTCCAGGCTGCAACAATCATTACCACATCCTCCCCCCACAAAGGCTGCGTTTGTAACACTCATCGCTTCGGGAAAAATTTGAATTTCGCGCTCAGTGATCTCGCTACGCGCCGGTGATTCCTAACCTTTGTCCTACGAACAATAGAAACCCTTTCCTTCGAACAATAGACAAGGACCTAAAAGGAGCAAAAGCTTGACTTATTGTCGAGCCAAAATCCGAACCAAAAGTTTGATATGATATTGTTTGTAGGTGTTATGCCCGTAAGGACTTCCAACTCGGAACAAGCGTGGTCCTCATCTTTAGTAGCATTTCAAATTTTCCCTATATTATCCGCAAGTAATAATAATAATAGAAACAACTAAAAATCTTCTATATACAAGTCGTTTATAATTTTGATGAGAAGTAGGTTTGAATATAAACAACACTTACACAGGCACAGGTTTAAAATGCATTTATTCCCAGCTGCTTAATTGTGTTTGCAATATTCATTCAGTAACACCTTTCAAACTGTTTATTCATCTTGTGCCAATCCTGAAAAGTTGAATTGTTTTAAGTGCGTTTACAGGATATTATTGTGTAACAAGTAATAACCATAGGAGGGCTCACCTTTCAGTTAAAGAAATCCTCCAAGATTTCCCTCGACACAAATGTTTTGCTTCATAGCTTACTCGGTAGTAGCGCCCGCATAATCAGTGCCTGAGGCACGGGTTCGAATCCTGTCCAAGCTTGCACCCTTTGAGGCGCCTTCGCTATAATTGCTAAAATTGCATGTCCGCCTTCTAGGATCAAATCTTTGTTTGAATTTCATCCGCGGGTCAAATAAAATTTATTTCTTGAAAGAAAAATTGTGAACATCTTATATTTGCCATATTCAATTTCCAGAAGGGCTTGGGAAACAAGGGAAAGGGAAACACTTCTTTTTTATTTATTTGTTTTTTCCGGCACTATCTTTTCTCCGTCACCTCCTCTTTGCTAACACTTTGAGCAAATTGCGGTTAAGCTGAAGATGTGCACTTCTGACACTTTAATGCAAGAGCAAGTCAAGTTTAACAACTGGTCTAAACAGTTTAGTGATGTAAGTATAACTCTAAAATAGCGTTTGGAGGCGTATTATTGAAGTGAGTGGTGCTTGAATGTCCCTGAAAAAGTCCTACTCGGTGACCTCCGACTCTAACTATCTCGACTTGACTGAATATGCAATCAATACAGATTTTTTTAAGCAGTTTGATTTTTTGGTCGATTCTTCTCACTTATTTTGTCTTTTTTAAAATTATTTTATATGGGTTACATTTGTTGCCAATTTATGGTTGGAATAACTTATTTCCACTTGTTTTAATTGGCTGAGTCACCGAAAAAGGAAGAAACTGACTTAAGTCACCTCAGATTGACTATCTGCTAACTTTTTTGAATATAACCTATTAGTGTTATTTTGGCTTTTTGAATTACTGATATTGAACCAAGAGTAAGGAGGTGAGTTTTAACCATTTTTATTAGGTTAGAGGTTTATTAGGTTAAAGTCATGTGAAAAGTAGGTCATCTCCGCTTAATTTAGCGACCAGTATTATAATTGTTTATGTAAACGACTAACGGTGCATGCAATTAGACAAACCGTAAATTACATGTATAGAACCACACCATACCAACTATACAATTGATTGGGCAATAGATCTGATAAATTCGTTTTATTTACACTAGAATTTGATCCTTTGAAATGGACAACACATATGCTACATTACGTCCAACTAAGGTTCTGAAAATGAATAGAAGAAAAAAAGATAGATTTGGGAACATTTTGATATTGCAAATTTCCTTATCACTTACTTTTCCATCTTCGAGGAAACTTTTCAAATAAATGATAAAAATCTAATTGACTCTTTTAATTTTTTCCCTTTTTTTCTTCTTTGTTTTGTTTTATTTCGTTGTTGTTATTGTTTTGTTTTTTCTGATCTTTAAATAAGGGGGTATTCATGACCAGTCATAAAGGGGTTACTGCCTGTAAGAGTACTAAAGCATAATACACATAAATGTAACCAATTATGATACGATTACACAAAATTCATAATTTTTTCAACCAGCATCGATTTAGTCTGTGTCGCAGTGGCTGAGGTGACACTAGGGTATGCCATTTATGTAGTAAACATAATAACCGTCGCAATTTCTCACTCAGACGGCGCTTGGTTTGTAGCAGCAGTCTAAATGCCAGTTGAAGGTGTTTCTTCGAAGCATCAAACCAAAAATGGCTTCCCCACCCTCCTACCAGTGTTCAGCGAGAACTTCATCAATGCAGTACAGGGCAACTTCAATTCAGAATTTCATCATCATTACCACAAACTCGTATTTTTCTATGAGAAGAATTGTTATGGTAATTGAAACCAAGGTTTTGATTGATTGATTCGTTTAAACTACAACTTTGAATGGGTTCGGCTCATTAATTTGTCAGATAACAAACTCTCTGATAACAACTTGGCAATCGAATTAGTGGAAAATAGGAGTTTTTTGAACCAAACACAAGTGAAGAAATGATATATACATTTTTTTTATTATGCTCTGAATCGTTCTCTGAGAACTAATGTATAAAAAGGAGAAAAACTACAATCAAATAAAGCAAAGAAGCAAACTAATACTTAAGATGCAGCTCTGTTTGTTGTTGAGCCAGCTGAGGTATACTAACGACTTATTCGTTTATCGTTCAGTTTATTCCCGTGTGTGTGTTGCAAAATCCATTATAATTATCGAGGTAGGATGCTTTCTTTTCATTGAAAATAGATATGCATACTCTTGGACGGCGAATCCCTAACTTAGCAAAGCATAATCAGATTATTTTCTGTTTTAGAGAATTTTTGACATAAGGTAAATTCTGCAAGCATCTTAGCGTTCAGATGCTACAGCTTCTCTCTTTATCATACATTTTTATCTCTTTCAAAAAATTTGTGTATAACCCACTAATCATTAGATTTCTTCTGAATGAGTTAAAGCGAGAGAGATTCGAGACATATTTGCCCGATACAATAAATACGAAATTTAACGTTATTGAAATTTAGGTGGGTTTCTTGTTAAGAAAAGAAAATGTTCATATCGAGAAATTAAGGCACATTGCTAATTTTTAATAACACAAGTCGCCATTACTTCCTCTGACTGGTACGTAAGATCAGTAATGTACATTACATTTTTCGTAAGAGAAAAAAAAGTGCTTAAACCTTGACTTCCCTTATGGTCCTTAAAGTCAGCACTATGAATTTGGAAAACTCGAAAGGCCCTCTGAAATAGAAATATTATTAAGAACTATTCTATGTTTAAACAGCGTAACAACATGTTTCACCAGTCAAATGTGCTGCGAAAAATGCGCCTACAGCTTTATTGTTTTCAAAATAAACTTTCAAAATAACCAACTTGCAAAATTACATATCTTGTTCATACCTTGTTTTCTATCCAAGCGATGTGATAGCGCCCTTACCAGTCGGAACTGTTTAAAACTTTGTTCTGGGGATCAAGTAACGGGTAGGTAACTTTTTTCATTACATTTTACTTCTTCATTTACCTAGAGAGAGGTTACAAAGGAAGACACATCGCGCACTATACTTTTTTAGTTTCATTTTCCCGTGTGTTTGTAAACAAGTGTTTGATTAGTTTCCGCTTTACATTTTAGAATAATCCTTTTCTTTCTTAAAATTTCTTCGGTGTCAAGGTTTGCAATAATCAGATAATGACTAAGAACAGGAAATAAGTACATTTTCTGAGTGATTGATCAACTAGCAGATCTTGTAGAGATAGATGACGGCTAGATTTCTTTGATCGATATGATCTCATGACCTGTTGATAATAAACTATGAGAAAATAAAACTGCGAGGGTATATTTGAATATTTGATGGACAGAACCTCGATTTCCTTAGTAAATAAGATACAGTTTTCAGGTCAGGTCCAATTATTCAGAATATCTTATAACGTGCAGTACAGCAGTGACTATTTCAAGGCGTTCATTATAACATTTATAGCTCAGTATTGTTCACCCAAATAATGGTGCTGTTAATATTTCAAAAAGTAGAGTTCTCATTACTCTCGTAATCTCTTTCCGAGAATCCTAAAGGCGATCGAGAAATGAGATCGTCTGTTTTATTTTTCCTCCGTAGAAGTAGGATTTAAATCAACGAGATTTGAAATCAGAGGGTAAATGAAGATATAGATAAAAACATTCCAATCACAACATAAATAATTATTTGTTGGTACACAAGGAATCATTCGAGTTCCCACCGGTCAAACCAGAAAAATCTGTGCCATTACGGTACGAGCTTCCCCCACCTTCGGCTTGTTTCGCATGGGTACCACCACATCTCCCAGAGTATCCAACACCTCTGCCTGATGCACCATTATCCTCTGATCCACCTCCCCCACCACTAAACCCACCAACTGCTCCTGGCGCAAGGCCCCAGGAGGAAAGCTTACTTAGAGACATAACGAACCCAACTGGAACGATGGAAGAAAATAAAAAGAATCTCATTTTTACGAGAAGTTTGTCAAACTTAGTACAGGACACCATAAGGACCACGTTCGATACGATAGTGTGATTTAGTAAGAGGACGGGTTTTCGTTTCAGAACGGGAGAGCGCACGGATAGCCTGGACACAACTCTATTTCGACTTCCTTTGTTGGCGTTGCCGTTCTCCCCAACAAGTTCTGGGCGTCATTTCCCTGCTTTTCCCGTCGCGATCAAAACGCCCAGGAATTATGTAAATTGCGCTCTTGTGTACGAGATAATACTGTTTGGAATGATTTCAAAACTAATTTCCAGGATAATGAGGGCCCCTTCCCTATTTTATTCGGTGTATTTGTGAGAATTTTCCGCCACACTCCACTACAGGAAATACGTTTGTTAGCAGACGATCCAAGATTTCAGTTCGCTTTAAATTTAGGACTAAATGCGGTGGCTTTTCTTTCATACATTCCTCTAACCTTACATGAGAATTATAAGAGTGGAATACTGTTGAATTTGATCGTGAATTAAACTTCCTGCATGTTGAAGTTAAGCCAGTCAATCAAAGTTATATATATTACGATGCTTACCCACTTTATTACTTTGTTTTTTGATGTCATGATCGTTTTCACCGTGAGGAATGAATGTTCTGCGGATCGAAATCAGATGCCTACAATTCCAGACTTAGCTCAGGTTTGCACTTTTTATGTCTTAAATTTTAGATCAGTGCCGATGAAAACTAAGACAAGAAAGTTATGCTCACGCTGTGCAAGGAAAATGACAACCAATTTTATTGGTTTTATTTGTTGTTGCTTGTTGCATAACTCTTAAAGAAGATCATGTTGTCGTCCTTGTGATGGCGATCTTTAAAGAGCCCAAGTTTCCATTTTCAAGAACAAACATTATGCGGACGTGTCGTTGCAACGACTGCTAATTAATTTATAAAACATAACGGAGAGAAGTTGTCGACCTAGTTTCTTACCGCTGTTTTTGCTAAGCGCGCCGTTGTTAACTGACGTTACCGTCCTCTTCCTAAATCACCTTAATATTTCCTTAGTGCTCTCTCTCCCTCCCCCCTCGACGCTGACATTGTGTCGCATTTGCAGTATCTCATTGGCCAATTTGAAGATATAAGTTCATGCCTCGTTTCTGGAGAGAAGAAAGGGCAATTATGACCAGTCACTAATCAAAAACGCTGCCGATGAAGCCCAAGCCAGACTTTACAACTTTTCTTGGGTTTATAGACATCAGAATCAAGCATAAGGTCTAAAAGGTTTTTTATTGAAGGCTCTGACTTACAATAAACATGACGCGCTTATTGACAACTTTTCCACTTGTTACAATTCTCTTTGCTTTGTACCATGTTCCTCTAGAAGGCACGTTCGTGTTCAAATTATCCTTACTGTAAAAGCCATGTTTGATGAGCACGTTTGAGCCAAATCACGAAGCTATTTGAATATCACGTTCTACAATGAATCAGAATTCTCAAAATGAGTTAAACAATCTAGAAATTAACTACAAATTAGACTTCAACTCACTACCAAATATCTAATTTAGTGATATTCTTAGACCTTTTCATTACTTTTTTTTTATTTTGAGTGAATTAAGCATGATCTATATGGACATCACTTTAAGTCCTAATGATTATAACGCTCGCAAAGGAGTTATGAAAATTCTATTAAATGGGCTACCTAGCTTATTGATAAACTTCAAAACCTCTAATAAACAATGTCTTGTATTTTTTTTTTGTTTTTTGAAGCATAGTCTGGGTGCAAAATTCTCACAAGCGAGTTGTGAAAATAAACAATTATAATTTTTATCGAACCACTAAATTCCCTGGCATACCTAAACGTTTTTATAAGTTATTTGATAAATCTGTACTCGCGATAAACGTCCTAAAATCACGAAAAAAAAACCTCACTTTACATCTAGGTTGTATTGTAATGCTCGAAAAGGAGTTATAAAAATTCTAAAAATCAACTATTTAGATTACTACTTGGGTAACTTAATAAACTGCCAAAGAACTGATTAATGACTTCTCATCCAATAAAATGTTAACTATTCTTTTGTTACATTTTTAATTATTCTTCTTAAAGAGGTAGTGATGAAATAGAAAAAAACAAAACAAAAAAAAAGATATCGATGCTTAGCTGTGGAACTAGGGTATTTATATAGTTGTTATGATCATGCAGAGTCTCTCAGAACTAAAGCCCAGGCCGTAACATTTTCTGAGTTCTTTCATATTATCTGAAGCCCCAAATAACCGTTACTGTAACTCTTACTAAATAAAATTCTCGTAAACGAGTAAAAAAGTTTTATGAAATTAACGATTTAGATCATCAGGATATTATTAAATATTAACGATGTGAGATGTTAAACAGTAAATGCTTTGTTTCTTTTAGATTAAAGAACCTAGAAATGAGCTATTAATCGCTAAAACATGCGATTTTGAAATATGCTTAAAAGAAAAACACTAACAGGAAGTTAAACTTGTCAAAGTCAACACATACACACACAAAAACTAACTAAAATAAACAAACAAAAACTAAACATTAAAAAGAAAACAGACAAGATCAAACCGAAATGAAGACAGAACTGCCATCACACGCCCATTCAGAGATAGCGCCCAATATGTTCAATAGCATGTTATGCAATCCATAGTTCAGCTAACTAACTTATGTTATTATTTTATCGAAGGGAAAATAAACAAAAAGGATTGTTTTGACTAAGGTACTTCCACAGACACTACATAATGATTACTAGAACTCCATTTCTTCTTGAATTCTTGTATTCTCTTCTTCAGTCCTTACGGTCTCTTTAGTAATGGAAGGAGTAAAAGCACGTTGATTTATTTATTGCAAAACGTGTGTATTAATAATTTGTTTGCTTGATCAACCAACCGTCAGTCGGTCAACTGGTTCAGGCTTCTGACTTAGCACGCAGCTAGAAAATGAATCAGTTTATTGCCATGCCCACAGCAAAGGAAACAGTCAGGCAGACAGTCAGGCAGAGAGTGAAGCAGATAGTTATACCATCTGTCTGTCAGCTTAATCAGTTAATGTAATCTGACGGCGTAGTGGCCAGCTCACCAGTTGGTCCGTTGACCAGACAGTATTATTCAGATTATGAAAAGGTTCTAGAGACTGAAGGTTGAAGAAATCAGGAGTCAACAGCCCATGCATGTACACGGAAATGCATCAGAGGAAAAGTACGAAAATTTCACCCTTTTATCTCAAATCTGAAACTAGTTTCATAAGTTTGATAAGATATCAGAAAGTGCAGAAATTTTTTAAAGGTTTTTCGCACCTTTGAGTCAGTGGTACTCACTATTGAAGAAGACACAACAAACATTTACCTTGGTTCGAAAAGCAAGAACTAAAGTCTGGTATCAAAAACCTCTTCTTCCCCTGCTTGGAATACGAAAAGAGAAAAATGTATATATTAAGCCACTTAATCAGAATTTATTATTGCTAACACAATTCTAACTTGTCTGTGTTAAAGAGTTTTAAAAGTTGAGGTTCACGACGTCATAAGCCTCGCTCCTAATTAATTAGCTTTACCACATGGCAGCTATGTTTCCTCCATCTAAGCAAACATCTTTATAGCTAAGAAATGTTACAAAAAGCGAGACAGCTCTAGAAGATTCAAAGGTGCCATATTTAGTGTCAGTATTGCAACTCAGGTCTTGGCCGTTCACTGTGACGAAGTACAATGTACTCGAGTATTCCTCTTTTCTCTTAATTCAATCACTTCTGATGTGGACCGCTGCGTTTCAACTTTCCTCAGACAATAACGTGGACAGATTATGTGTTAATTCATGACCACTTCGAGTCAATGTTGGCTGATTTATAAAGAATTCTACCTTTCTCTGTGTCCTCCATGTCAGGCTCAAGCCGATTCTTTTCTTCTTCTTCTTCTTCTTCTTCTTCTTCTTCTTCTTCTGCCTTTTGAGCTTTTATAAAAGATGATTAATTGAACAAAAAGTGAATTAGAACTCAGTCTTTCAATTTATTTCTTTTTCCTTTACTTCAGCATGTTTATGAATCATTCATTTTTCATTGGCTACCAAGATGAAAGATATGCCTTAATAACTAATCTGGTGCCTTAACCTCTTGAGTGAGAAACAAAAAAACCCTCCCTCTCCTTTACCTTCATCACTAGGTATTGGAATTTCTTCACTCTCCACTTTCTCCTCAGATTTGCCAGCTGTGTGATAGCAAAGTTATTTATTAGAATGAGGTAAAGTACATAAATATATAAAGTTGTCTAGATGGTAAACTCGGCCCATGGCCCTTCTATTAAATCAGTAAATTGGCCCAGTTAGCTTTAAATTTATAAAAAATACATAAATGATAATAATCACGATAATAATAATAAAGCTTGTATAGTATGCAAAAATAACTAGGTGAAAGTTATGATAAATAATCTATAGTTCTTAAAAAAAAAATGAATCATTGTATTTACCTTCCCTAGTTAGCTCTTCTGTGTCAAGCTTTTTTTCTCCTTCTGAAGAAATTGAATTAGAACATATTGTACCTATTAAATGATGTTCATTTGAAGTATTGCAATTGACGAAGGTCAACGTGTGCCACCAATTCATCAATCTCTTTTGTCTCAGTTGCTTCAGATACTGAATAAGTGCGTATACAACGCCTACACGTAAATGCCCTTGAAATTTAACTCGACTGACGCAGAGAGCCGAAATTGAACGAGGCAAAGCTGGTGCCCTCTTCCGTCTTCCCCAGAAGACAATGTATTTGATAAAAGGTACATTAGTACTCAGCCATTCAATCTTGTTTTTACTGAAGCATTTCATGAAATATTTTTTTTGTTTCTTTTTTTCAGCGACTACTAAGGTGAAAGATATGTTTCCATAACCTCCTTAACCTCTTGAGCGACCAATTAAAGCTACCCTCTCCTTTACCTTTGTCACTTGCCCTTGGAATCTCTTCACTCTCCACCTGCTCCACAGATTTGTCAGCTGTGTGATAGCAAAGTTATTACTTAAGATGAAGTATAAGGACCTTAAGACTGACGTATATAAAGCAATAGACTTGCCCTCACTGTCACTTTGTGAGTAAGCCAGGAAATTGGCCCAGATGGCAGATAAGTTCACGAAAAGGTGACTTCCACTATATGCGGAAATAAAGGAAACTTATGTCGCACAATGTTCATTTCAAGAAAAAAATCATTCTATTTACCTTCATCAGCTAGCTCTTTAGTCTCAGGCTTTGTCTCTCCTCCTTGGCCTACAGAAACGTGTACTTAGTAGAAAAAATTTGTAGTCAACGAATGACATTCATTTGAATAATTGAAAATAACGAATCGAAAGTGAAATTGTGGGAGGATCACCAGAGAGAGGACATACGCGGAAAATTCGGGAGCGATGAAATAGTCGACGGTAAAATTTTGCCACTTCTTAAAGCCTTTGTTCAATTGCCACCGATTTGCCAGATAACTGTTATCCCTGTTGCTTCAGGTACTAAAAGAATACGCACAAAAGACCTCAATGCAGATGCCCTTCAACTTTAAAATATTTCGAATTTCGACTCAGAAAGCGAAAAATGTTGAGACTAAGCTGGTACTCTATTTCAGTCAAACGTTTTTTCAACAACTTAAAATTGAAAATATCTTGACATTAGCCAAAGTAAGGTTATGTGTTCACCAAAACCAATGTGTACGACAATTGCCATATATATTTCAATGCTTGTATCAAGAGCCACGAGTTACATCAACGGCGAGCCTCCACATATAAAAAAGGTTCCTGTAAGCACCTTAAACTTCAATCATTTCTAGTCTCTCCTGTAGCCGGATCTTTCATAAATTCAATGTGAAATAATGGTTTCATAAAAATAGACACTTATCAACATTAGAGCCTTCCGTCAAAGAGTAGACAATCCTAGTTACAAAAGGAGTTCAACATATACCTTCATTTTGACTTTTTCGTCGATGCTGGCTTTCACCATGATGAACAGCAACTGCAATAAAGAATATCCTTCTTTTAAATAAGTTGCAAATTGTTTGGGAGAGGGTCCAGCGTTGATAACAAATCTTATTTGAGTCTAACTACATTCAAACATGAAAAGAACTACTCCCTTCCCTCTATTCCGCCGAAGAGGATTAAAACAGTTTCAAGCAAAATGTGCGAACCTCAACTTTTTTTTACTCACACAACTACCTACTATACTTTAGCGTGGGAAATTAGAAATTCGCTTTTTGCGTTCGAATCTCCGTCCTATTTCATTTTTTTTTCTTAGAGGTTAGCTTGCTGCTAATAATTATCTATTGATGTTATTAACCAGGTATTACGCAAGGGTCTTCCCACCAAAATATACAACGCCTCATGTTGAGTGCGTTAAAGACATAAATACTTCTAATTTTGCACAATTTACTTTCAAACCTAGTGTCCGCGAGACTATCAATCCAAAGTTAAAAATCTTTTTTTTTTTGAATTTGCAATGACTCGTTACTTTCAGTAGGTAGGGAAGGCTTCTCTTATAAATTCCTTCATAGGAGAAACTTGGAGTCTTTTTGTATAAACTGGTGGTAACAGCCAGCACTAATAATATAGTTTCCTACAAAAAGTTCTTTACCTTCCACAGTCTTTTTAGTGGCTGGTCTGATATCAAAATCATCCTCATAATCTGTTTCAAACAACAAGTAGAGTGAAACATGTCATAACTTTTGTGATTCGTTTATTCTTCAAATGAATTTTACAGAAAATAATATTCGTATGACGTAATTTAGATACGAAATCTTAAAAAAAAACAAATAAACAAACATAAAATACTTTCGATAAAGTTTACCGTACAGCTTAGTTTCCGCATTGAATGCGCATAAACTTAACAACTTCTAGCACTTCTACTCAGTTGGGTTAAAACTTGGTTAAACTTGTCATACAGCTCGCATTGTTTTACATCTGCGAGTTTGTGCGCATGAGATAGTCTGTTGAAGTCATACTTTTGCAAAAGACAGTTGATTTGATCGAATACTTTCAAGTTCTTTTATTCATTCCTACTACTTTATTTCTTGCAAAGTAGTTGGCGATTTTTAGGAACAGTTGTAAAAAGCGGTTGAAGTCATAGCTTCAGTACTGATATTGTGAATGAAGCGGCTGTCTACGACTTTATTTCATATTTTTTCATGAATGAAGTTTCAAGAGGAAGAACAACAACATCAACTGAAACAATGATAATAATAATAATAATAATAATTATTATAATAATAGACAGGAAATTTTAATTCAAGTTAGAAGACATTATACCTGAGGAAGATGCAGTCTCATCCCCACCACAGGCTTGTTCCATTGCTGTTGATGGTTCAAATCGTTATGTTAGTTATTTATCAGATAATAAAAGCAAAAACGTAAAACATTGAATGATAATTTCAATACGTATCATTCATTTACTAGATCTGCGCCATATTGATAACGATAGTACCTTTGTTGCACATGACACCTGTGCAGGTTACTAATTTAAAGGGATGGGGATCTCAAAGGGGAAGTTCAGAAACTGGGTCGTCGGAAAACTGTCGTCAGAATTGTTGTATGTAACTTGTGAAAAACCAAAGGATTTTTTTGCAATTATTAACCAAAGGTGACAAAACCAATCACATTTATGTCATATGAGGAAACATTTCCTTAATCTTTCCCTAACCAAAATCCACACGCAGAACGTATCAAAGTAGAAAAGAATAGTATGTTTCACCATAGGTATTTCAATTTGAAAGGGCTCACCCGTTTCAGTGGATTAATTGATTAAAGTTGAAATCAGAAAGTCAATCACACATTAACATTAACTTCAAAACATTATACATTTATACACATAAGTAATGAGAGCGAGTTCTGAGTCGACCTATTAACCTAAAGATTTACCGTTTGATTCCCTAGTTATCTAATTGGCTAGTTTTGAATTGATGTTTTAAAGAAATAAGCATACATATGGAATACTAACCCGGTTGCGGAGCAGGCAATTCAGGGGCTTCCGCTTCTGGGACTTCGTTGTGTTCTATTACTTGCATTTCAATCTGTTCTCCTCTGGGGAAGATAATGCAGACACAAAAACAAACAAAAAAGGGGATTAAGAAGGGAAGAGAAGAAACGAAAGAAAGGTATTACACACAAAACCATAACGAAGGAAAGAGAATATACACATTGGGAATCACTATATTTACCCTCTTCGTTGTTAGCCTGTTCATGTCCATTTCCGATCTGTCCCTGCTGATTATTTACTCCTTCTAAGTAATAAAATAGCAGTAACATATCTTATTTGGTCCTCTCCAAACGGAGAATAAACTACTGTTAGGCCTATCCAAATATTTTAAGGGAGGAGGGGGGGGGGTAAGTTTCCAAAGAAACTCTGACGCTGCGTCGGAGGAGGACTATAACACACCAAACTATCTCGTCCACATATTGATTTTAAAAACTCCTTCTACCAGTTAGATTTGTTTTTTTCCCTTGAAATTGAAGACTGAAGCTCAACCATTTCTTGTTTTTTAATTGCGTGGTTGCCCCTTAATAATTTTCTGAAGTAATAATGATAATTCCAATAATAATTCAAATAATTTTCTGAAGTGCATTGTCCTAATCTTTACTGACACCTATACCCCCTTTCAAGGCCTGATTATGATATGTGTAAATGGAATATAGCACCGTACCTTCTTGATTTTGTCCACTGCTGAAAATCGATCGAACATTGGACCACACCTTCCTCAATTTTGCTTTCAAAACAGCTTGAACCTATAGAGTAGAAATTTAGTTAATAAAGTATGTCAGAATATAGATCAAACCGTTTTTAAATTCAAGTTGGTCTCCATGGTTATAACCAACAGCAGAGAAACAAACAAACAACTTTGCGATCATTCATATCTTTTCCATGCCCATTTTTTCTCCTCTTGGGTTATTTCTTTTTCTGTCATAAGGACATGAGAGAGACCATCTTTGATTGACCATAGGAAAATTTCTAATTAAAACCGTTGGGACCACGGGTGTTTGATTCAGATAATTATCTCGCAAAGGTGTCTCTTAAAGCAACAAATGAAAGAATGTTCCATTCAAAGGCAAGAGAAAAATGGTACCTGTGGAGTAGAAAGGGTATACAGCAGTGGGTTGATAGCTGAATTGATCGGCAAGGCGAACACTGCAATCCACACAGCCAGGTCACCAGGTGGATCAAACGTTTTCTCGACGTGCGACTTGATGCCGATAGCAATGATTGGTATCCAACACAAGAAATCGGTCAGAATAATGAAGAAGACTCTTTTGGCAAGTGCTCTTTCTCTTTTGGCCTGTACGCTTTGTGCTCTTGCTCGTATTTCACGAACAGTTCCATGCGCACCTACCCGTCTGCTTGACGACCATGATTTCAACAAGATGGCAACATAAGCAACCGTAATAAATAGGAAAAGAGAAAAATTTAAAACGATAAAGATGGAAGTGGAGAATTCCCAGCCTTCTTGTAACTGCGGGGAAAGTTGCAGTGGCAGGCACATCACGTTCTTGCCATAATACCAGTCACCAAAATATCGCATTCCAGACAACGGAAGGAATGCCACGATGCCTCCCACAAGCCAGGTAACTACACATATAATACGGGTCTGCCTTGGTGTAATTTTTGCAAACGTGTAAGGAAACACAATGTTCTTGAGCCTGTCCCATGCAATCAGAGAAATCATCATAACAGACACCTCGCTTGAAAGTACAGACATGGCGCCATTGAAATGGCAAAACCAGCCGGTGCGCCACTCATAGTCGTGCAGGTAGTATTCCCCTGACCATTGCAGGTCTTTTATACCTATAATGATGAGGTAAATACCCATGATGCCATCTGAAATACCCAGATTTACCAACATAATAGACTGGACCACATTGTTATCAGGGAGGAAATACTGCCACCCAACTACAAACACAGACCCAAACAACGAAAGAAGGCCGACAACCCAAAGAATTCTCCTTGGTGCAAGGTTGCGGAACATGGAGTGACAGCTTGCGAAGTTGTCATTGAAGGCAAATTCGCAATCGGCATCCTGCCTGGAAAGATCAAGGTGGCAGCACATCAGGTTGGTGTCCAGAGTTCTGGAATTAGAAAAAGAAGAGGAAATTAGAAAGGGTACATCGTTAGAACAATGAGAGCAAAATAATAAAGATTATTGAAAACAATCGGCAAGAAAATAGTGATCTATGCTGAGGCAAAGATAATTGATAAGCATTTTTTCATAAATTAATAGCAATTAGAGAGCCTCGTGAAGCATACCTTAGGCAATGGTATTTAATATCTAAATGTGGCCTCATATCATTTCAGTATTGGAATAGATAGAAGATGTTGGCATTAATGAACATTTCTTGATCAACTGAACCATAACAGACTGAAGGAAACAAATTATTAAAATGGTTGCATCACCCACATTACAATTTGAAAATAATTGCTATTTCAAAGGTAACTCAGACAACATCCGCCCCAAATCTCCTATTAAGCCGTCGCGTTAAATTATTATAATGGAGTATTACACTCTGATAATGTGCGGCAGAAGCCCAAAAAAGCCTATGGGGAGCTCAGCCATCAGGTTGTAGTGCATGAACCTGAAAATTTAAAATAGAAGGTGAAAATAAAGTTAGATTATAATAAATTGTATATCTCGTTTTCCCAAGCCTTTCCTTTGACTTTAACAAAATCAAAAATTATACCCAATTAACTATAATACTCTAAATTAACTTCACACCTGCATCTTATCCGATTGCAATACATTCGGCTTTACTGTAGGTACCGTGATAAAGAAGTGCCATTTGCAGTGAACTTACAAAAATCGCAGTTCCCGGGCATGACTGAAAGTCGTGCTGGTGACATTTTGTATTTTATTGCCAAAGATACTTCTGTAAAAAGTAATAACATAATTATTAACCAGCAGATGGTAATCAGGGTCTTGCATTGTCTGATTCTTAAAAATTACACCTGAAGTTGCCGTCGGAACTATCATAGTTCTCCACTATGTTTGTTTGCTTTTTTGATAATATCCACCTTTGCTCAATAAAACCATGTTTATAGCAAGCCACCCTTTTTTCGTCAAGAATATAGATAGTAATAAAATTTCGCTGTTGAGCATTACAATTTACACAACGCTTGTTAGAGACCATGTCAACATTTTCAAAAAAGAATTCCATATTGTGCATCTTTCTGTTATGTACATTTTCATCTTTTAAAACAATTTAAAAAATTGTTTCGTATGTTTTCAGCTGTACTCACAGGCCCTTGAGGTCCTTAACGCCCTCGAAAATCTTGTCAGGCAAAGCCTCGATTCTGTTCTCCGAGAGGTGTCTTAAACAGGTGAGGGGGAATTTAAATTAATATACAAGTAACATAGCATAACTAGGCATGGCACATCTAATTTAAACAGCAAAACTGATATCAAAATTATACCACAATTATATCGATCTGGTGATAAAGATTGTGATCCATTTATTATAGAGGCTATTACTAATAGAGGATACTAACTATATTTACCAAGGTATTCCCTATTATGGCTCCTGATTTTCTTTTCCAACTAATATCTGTGCAAGTTAATTCCCTCAGAAAATTAATTTCATGACTGTTTTAATCCAAACCTTTGCACTTAAACTCAATATTTATAGACTCAGCTAAATTGAAGCCATTTTTTTCTTTGTTCAAAAAAGCTCTTTTCCTTTCAAGTTAACTTTATCATTGCGGCTCTATAATCTGAAGGACGAATATGAACAGAAATCTCATTTGTGCACTTGAGCCGTTTATCGCTTACACGTTAAAAAGAAAAACCTTGGTTAATTATGGTTAATTTGTAGAAATTTTTCATGTCAACTTTTATTCACTGGATGAGTTTTTTTAAAATTCATATGAATGGGCTGGTTCTAAAATATGCTTTAGATTGCAACAGATCATAATGAAAAATTAACGTTTAAAATCTAAGTGTACTTACAACTCGAACAACTTCACTAAGCCCTGGAATTGATCTTCATGAAGCCTCTCAATTTTGTTGTAGTCCATTTTCCTGAAAAAGCGCGTTGTAGATGTTAGACTGAAATACACACATGAAGGGATATCTTTAAATCTACTTTTGTCTCAATTATCTTCTTAATTTACTGCAGTACAATTAACTCCCAAGTTTGATATTTGAATATCATAGAAAAAAAGAAAACATTAGACCTACATGTAACTTTAATGCTCTCAGGTCAGAGAAACTTTAGAGTCTATTACCAGAAACCTCTGCTCGAGGTCTGGCCCGGGTTGTTCAAAGCTGGGTTAAGGTAACTCAGGGTTAGTGTGAGATTTGATTTCAGGTCTGAAAGCTTTAAGAGAAAATTCAGTTTAAATCTTTTTGCTTCCAATTTGATCATTGGATGTTCTAAAAAGAATAGTGAAAATTTTCCCTAAATGACTCTTGGACAAAGAAATAAAGAAACCTGAATTACAATTCAACCCTGGGTTAGGGCCAATCGACCTTTGAACAACTGGGCCCTGTGGTGTTTAAAGCTGAATTTGAAAAATCGTAAGTAGTCTATTGCCCATTTTTACAAAATTATATATTTGGGTTGCTTTAGGATCTAAGTCAACAAATTCTTAGCTTCTGTCACAAAAAATAATTCCAAGAAAAAAATTTTTAGCTGCTTAAAATATATAAGAAATGTAAATTGTCATAAACTAGGAAGCTGATTTCTTCACTTCTTGTTGTAATCGCAAGGCAACTCTCGAAGATAATTTTTGATTTATCTTAACTCAAGGAGAATATCACTTACAGAAATTTTACAGCTTTAATATTTTTAAAGATGTATGGCGGTAGATATCCAATTTCATTACTTGACAAATCCCTAAAATATAATAACAACCATAGCTACAAATCTATAATCATGAAATTACCAATATTGATTCATAGAATAAAATCTTCAAGTACCTCAATTTTTCTCACCTAAGGTCATCAACGTGATGTAGCATTCTAAAATTCGTTTAAACAGCTTTACAAAAATTGACCATGAAATCTTCATGACAGCGAGACAAAAAGTGATCCATAGAGCTTTTTACTAATCCTTACGGAGGAGAATGATCCAGGGGTAGTGGGTGTTCTTTTCTTTTGCTCTCCTCATAATAAATGACCTGTTTTAGCGTACTTTCATCTGGCAACTTATTTATTTTTAGCACGAGAACTGTGCTGTTTTAGTAACAAATCATGAGCGCTCGCAAATTTCGATTTATACACACGTCAGACCTTTCAATTTTACCTTACATGTTTCTGTTAACTGAACATGGCCACGCAGCTTTGAGAAATGTGCTCTTGGAAAAATTCATTGACCCCTTTTCGCATTTTTTCTTTTGTTGAATGATTAATGTACTCACAGATATTCCAGACTGGAAAGGCTGTTAAAAATTCCATCTGGTAGAGTCTTCAATTTGTTGTTTGACAGATAGCTAATAGGAATGACATGACAAGAAAGTGCGTCTTAATTCACAATGTTATTTGAAATTCGTTAAAAAAAGACATACAGGTCATTAAGAATAATGAAGGAACTGAAAGTAATAGTGTACAAGCAATGTGCGTAATATAATAAAGAGAAAGGAATAGTCAATGCAGTGCAATCGCTATGGCTGGCTCGCTAATTTTACAGAAAAGGAATAGCCACTTGACAAGTTGAAATTTGATCGCACCCTAAGCACTGCTATCTGAGGCCGGTAGAAGCTGATTATCTCTCCTATTCCAGTGAATTACTCAGTAAAGAAATCATCGAGCCCGTGTTTTTTGACACCTAACTAGTTCACAACAGAAAACTATTTAATGACTAGACACGATCTATGGCACGCATCGATTTCGTTGCTGTATGACTGAAAATCTTTTATTCTGCTTATCAGAACAACAATGACGATACAGTTTGAGATGGTTCAATTGCTTTCTTTCCGTTTTTAGTGCTGAAGGCAATATCAGAAAAATCTGAAAATGGAAATATCTCCTCTAATCTCGTATAATTATTGACGCAATAATAAGGTTACTAGATTATTATTATCAATATAATCACACGAGCAGGCTTCTTTTGGAAGGGAGGTGACATTAAATGCTAATAATCATCCCTTAACCGCTGTTACAGAGCTAAATAGATAAAAAGCGTCTGCATGTAACTTACAGTTCCTTCAGCCTTTTTAGATCTTGGAATAATTCGGGAGGCAATTTAGTGAAGTTGTTGTCTTTCAACCATCTGCGTTGAAGAAGAGAAATCTACTTAATTTTATTGAGAAGTTTACAAATTACTAGTCTATTGGTTATATATTAGTGTATGAACGATAAGAGAAAAGAAGAAATAAAATGTAAAAAAATAAAAGAATGGCAGAATAAAAACCAAAACACAGTTATTTCTAATAACTGTATCGTGCGAAACACAATAAAACAAATAATTACATGTCTCTGGTCATACATCACAACAAAATGCAATGTCATTCGAAGCAATGCAATACGATAAAGTTCTATGTAGTTATTCAACGAGTGGGAGGGCTGAACTGGAAAATAATACGCTCGAGAGTATGGCGCATTTAGGAGTGGGACGGATTATATGATGGAACAAAATTTTAGAAGGACAACATCAACAAACTGATAATGGTTTCTCAAGCTGATGCAGTGTTAAGAATTAATCTTCACTTTACCTCAATTCTTCAATTTTTATCAACTTGGAGCAATGATTTGCATCAGAAGATGTATTGATAAAACTTTTCCAGAGAAATTCTTTGACAAAAGAGGTCTCGCTTGAGTGCAGTTAGAATTTAAACCTTTCCTAACTTTTAAAATCTGCTTGATTTCGAAAAGTTATCAGTGCTTTCCTATTATCTGATTCTGTATCATTGCACAGTATGAGTCACAAAAAAGAATTTAATACATTGAGATCCTGCAGTGGGAAATTATAAATTGCGTAACTTTGTTTCTACGAGTAGCAATGCCTTCAAAAACATTATTTTCATATTCACTTACAGTTCCTCTAAAATTGCCATTTTTTTGAAGGTGCTTCCATTTAATTCTTTCATATCGTTGTCATTCAGGCGTCTGCGTTATTTATCATATGAACTGATTAATAGAGTTAAGATACGCCTGGGCTCAGTTGTTCGAAGGCCAATTAATACTAACCCAGGGTTAATTTTCAATCTACGTTTCTTTATTTATCAGTTCAAAAGCATTTTTGAGAAAAAAATTCCAGTTTTTTTTTTTCAGAAAATCCAATCATAAAATTGATCATCAAAAAAATTTGAACTGAATTTTCTTTCAAAGCGTTCAGATCTGAAATCTTATTTCACACTAACCCTGGGGTATCTTAACCCAGCTTTGAACAATAAATAAATTCTAGGATGGTGACTCGGAACGTGGAATCTGATGAACTTGTCAAGGTCTCTCTGTAACACCTTGACTAGTATCAATTGAAAACAAAGACACTTAAGGGGTTTTAGATCTATTCTGCCGCAAAAGAGGCACATCTTAGCCGCACTTCAAGAAAGATTTGAAAATATTTTAGGTATCATTAAATCTGTCAAATTCCTTGTTCCATCTGGACATGCGAAATTGGCACGCAGGTGATAACAGGTATGAAATTTGAGTTTTATCAGCAAGTGTGAGGGTTTGCCGCGACACTCAGTTGTGTGTGATTTGTTCTTTTAGAGCAGAGTATGAGATCAAATGAGCAGGATTTTTTTTCACCTTTGAACTTTACATATCTTAGGTTCTTAAACAAAGTATACGACTCACTGGTCGGTAATCCTGAGTTTAAAAAATAATAACGACAGATAAATGTTACTCACAAGAATTTCAATTCTGTGTTCCTGTCGAAGATTCCGGGTGGAAGGTTGTGCAATTGCATCTCAGACAAGTACCTATTGATACAGTCTACATACATAAGTGTTGCATAACGTACAAAGAGCAGCAATATCGTACCAATACCGTACCAATACCGTACCAATGCCGTACCAATACCGTACCAATACCGTACCAAATCACTTATTAAAATTTAAGTGTAACTTGAGGCAATGACTATCTTTTTGTAATAATTGCGATTTGATCTCAATTTTTTTTCCTTAATACGGTGTAAGACGAGTTATCTCCTTAAAAAATAAACGGTAAAACAAAGTGCGTGAAGTAAATAATTCAAGTGAGTTTAGAATTTTTTTAAGGGGGGGGATAAATTAAGTTTTTTACGAAGCTATGACCTTCATTTGAAGTCCATTGAAATTCACAGTGAATATTATGTTTTTAAGTTACTTAATTTTCATGATCGTCTGGGCCATAAGACCTTTTAATCATGTGTCTCCTAGTAGAAGACATTTAAAGATTTTATTTTGAATATATTATGAATTACTAACGCCCTTTGAAGATTAATAAAGGAGCACATTCATAGAAACACATTCAAAGAAAGTGTTTCAAACAATGGCAGTAACGAGGGAACCCAAGCAAATTCGTAAGAAAACAAAAAAAAATTAAGATTTCCTTTCCTCCATTGTTTTTACGTTACCTTGCGATATTTTGAGATGTTTTTACCTTAACAAGATAGCCTGCTATGTCAATAACAAGATATTATTCGTGATATTAGATACATATGCAAATTTTGCTGCTGGGAGCCAGTTAGGCCCTAACATCTTGTACCTAAACTATGCTTTTTAACTGAGAAACAAAGAAAATTGTTGATAGGGCTTGACACCTTCGTTTTAATTCTTTGTTTGTTATTTTCTTATTCTGATAAAACGCATTTACACCGACAAAATCATCGACTACCTGTAGAAGTGGCGACTTAATATTTAAAAATTTGATGTCAGCATCATTTTTCTTTTCGAAGCCACTTTATCGTCTGTGAAAGCGGAGAATGGGATCAATGTAATCTTTACTTCCGGTGTTGCCTGTCCTCTAGAAGACGAACGGCTAAGTATTGTGGCAATCAAGACATTAAAAATTTGAAACTAGCCTGAACCAACTAGAGAATGAATCAGTCAGCGATAAAAAATGTCACGACTTTGCTAAGCTTCCCTTCAAAAAGACTGAATATATGCTGATTTTACATGTACTACTACTTTTACTAAAAACAGAAAAAAATTAGGATGGTTTTTCCAAATTATGCCAAAAGTTATGTCAAAAATAATACTTAGAGCTGGAGACGTCATCTAAAATGGCGTTTCTTCTAGATTGTTTTAATCTTTCATCAAAAATTCTTGGCTTGTCTAAGGAAAAAGACTCAGAAAATTTACGTGTCAGCTAGTTATTAACTATAAAGACAAATTGTCATTGTACTGCTTTATTGCTACTTTTATAACAAAAAATTATACTTACAGGTACTCCAATTTGATATTTGTACTGAAAACATCTGACTGCAATTCCTTCAACGGGTTACCGGACAAGTAACTACAATTTCAAGAAAAAAATCAGGTAAAGTGCATTGATAAATAATAATGATAATGGTAATAATAATAACCATAATAATAACAATAATAATTTTTAAGGGTTTTAACACTTCAAAGCTAGCAACCACTAAAGGAGAAAGATATTACACCCAAAAATAGTTGTGATTAAGGTTAGACTGCGCATGTGTGATAGAGAGTAGCGTGTCAGCAAGAGGTGAAAGTACTGGACCCGGTGGCCTGGGTTAGAGGCCACGCCCAAGATACTCATGGGGTATTATTGATACCCCGGTTCCAATCAGTGACAGTGTTCCCTAAACGAACGGATAGTCTCCGTCCAGTCAGTAGGATTTCCCACCTCTCTGGGTTTCCTCTCTTCCCTGTTTACCTTGCCCTGTTAAATTTATAACTTTGGGATTGTCATATGGGCTATTTATTTAGGACTATGTCATTCTCCAGGAGCCCATTACTTCTTTGCTCTTTCTTTTTCTGTTTTAATCGTGACTTCCTAACTTATGCATTTACACTAATTTACGGTCTTTGAGACATCAAACGCGCAGTCTCAATTTGCGCTGAAATTCAAATCCAAATGCAACTCAGTCCGTTCGAACAATGCTTAAAATGTTATTTACAAGGCTATAAGATTTTAATTACTGTAATGCTGTGTTTTCAGAGTTTAAACAAATTTCGTATGGGTGCAAATTTTATCTGAGCCAACATGAACAAACTCATATCATAGTTACATGGTACAAAATTGTTGCTTGGTTTTTCTGGTTGTCTCACACTTATCCCTCATTATGCTGTAAATAAATACAATAACATCCCCTACTAACAGAAATGACAGATCAGGGTTGTTTCTAAAAATGCCTGACGCCAAATTCTATAGCTTGTTTTCGTCAAGAGTCCTATTACAAGAAAACATATCAAGGTACTGATTAAGGTAAAGCTTCAAGATGATGAAAGACCCAAATTTTTCCAAGTATTAAAGCTTTATATAAGAACAACAATAACAATATCAACCCCGATACAAACTTTTTTATTCAAATGTACATGATTTCTATTATAGTTAATTTTTATCTTAGTCTCGTTTTCTCCCATACTGCGTTAAAGAGAAAAAACATGCAAAAAGGAAAAAAAAACTCAAAAAAGCAATAAAAAAGGAAAACCATCATTGGCATCCCTCTGCACAAACGAAAAGACAAAACATCAAATAAGCAGGGAAACAAGACAAAAAAAAAGTAACAGCCCTGGTAACCCTGTGTACAATAGGGATAAAAGAAGGGGTTGGGGAGAGAGATTGGAGGCTAATTTGAAACATTATTACATATTTATCCAATTATATTCTATTCATGAGAGTCTTTGATAAGTTTATTTAATTTTTAATGATTCCCTTTTACAATAGACATCTTATTTCTTGTAGAAATAAGAATATTCAAGCACTATTTCGTCACAATATATTTATTTGCGAGCTTGATTTTTCTTAACACAAGTTATAGATAGATATTGGGCCACAGCCCCACTTTCGCTCGACCTTTTCGCCATAATTCGGCGAAATGCCTTGAATCCACAACTATGGAGAAACAATTGCTATTTATTTCTGTCTCTTCCAAGTAACTGGACTTTCTATCCGCACAGAGTAGTTCGTTTCAGCTTCTGACCATTTTCTCGCAAACAGTCTACTTTGCAATAAAGTCTCGCTTCATAATAAATCAATGTTTTTCTCGAGTACGGTTTAGACAATGAACCTGACCTTGCAACTGAATACCATCTTGTGACATTCTCTGAATAATTGTCCTCAAATTCAAAACCCTTCGTGTGAATCACATTCGAAAAAAAACTTGTTTAACTTTATTCCAATCCTTCGCAGGTGCTTTTAAGAAAAAAATCGTGTGTAAAGAAAGCACCACACACTGTATAGCTAGAAAGAGGTTAGTAAATTTATAATTTGACTGAACTATAAGCAGTTTTGTTGTTCATCCCCAGACCCGAAGGAGGCCAGGAAAATGGTGAGGAAGAAACTGATGACGGGATACTTTTCCATCGATTGGATAGGGTATCAAACATGACCTCTGATGAAAAGTAACTACACAGTTTCAATCACAAAGAACCAGTCTCCGAATCCAGTTTAATTTCTTTAAATAGGGCTGTCAAGTTCAAGTATTAAGAAACTTGCGCTCCGACGCCGCCAATGGAAAAGTACTTCAATTAAAAACAAACAAACGTCCGAAAACAAAAAACAAAACAAACATTAAAAACAAAAACCCTAAAGCAGTCCTTCATCGATATAGAGTATTTTGGATCGTGTAGGCTCTCTCAATTTATTAAATTTTCAGAGAAATTTCCTACTGCCGGTCATTCAGTGGTTTGAGAACCTTGACCGGCTACCGATCAGATGATGATAACGCGAACCAAAAGCAACTTTTTGCTTCATTATAAGCTTAAATCGGAAAATCCCCGAAACTTTTTTTAAAATTATATTTGCTTCCCTTTTGTGCCCGTTTCATGTATTTTTTTTCTTTAAAGATCGTGTGCTCGTTAGTTTGTTTTTAATAACCTCAATTTTTGTTTTAAAAAGACTCCACTTCAATTATTGCCTATTTCAATAATATTGCAGTCTTTAGTCCGTGAATATGAAAATTTCGGTAAGACAAAAAGTAATTTCATCCATAAAATGTCGTCTGCGGCACATACTTAAGCAGCCATTTCAAATCCTTGTTTACTCATTCGAAACTACGTGACCACATGGCTAAAAAGGTATATTGCTAAGGCAGAAACAAGAAGAGAAGTAAGTCCCAGGGTGCTGTCTGTAAAAACATCCCGCGTGGTGTAACGGCATTAGCAACAAATTAAAATTTAACTTTCTATGGTATTTTACATAATAAGTGTCATTGTACACAACATGATTACTATGGAGGGCGTAAACTGGAAACAGTGACGCCTGAATTATCTAATCTTTTAATAAAACATCGAACCCATTTTTACGCTCTATGTTAGTTTCTGGGTTATTTTTCTTATTTTAAAAATTTTTTTTTTGATATTTCGTTCAAAATCCAAATTTTTACAGGGCTGGTCATTTTATGACGAAAATAAACATTTAGGGGGATGAGAAGTGCTGGTGGCACATTCTCTTCAGCAGTGGTCAAAACATGGGAGACTTGGATCCAAATGTACTGCACATCGGCACTAGAAATAACATTAACGTTCGAGAAGAAGGACTTTTCGATCATTTGGAGATAAAACATTAATTCTACGTTCGGTAGATTTGGATTTAAGCCACCTTTTGCATAAATAAAGCGGGGTATAAACTTACAGGTTTCCCAGCTCGGTGTTTCTACTAAAAATGTCTGATGGTAATTCCTCCAACTGGTTGTTGTCCAACGTCCTTGCAAAAAACCATTAAATGGCAATGTTAATTACATCGTACATATTAAAGAAGGTCAGGATCCACAAAAACTGTCCGCAAATAAACCTAAAGTATCAAAGAACCGATGCTTTCTTTTCGATTTTCCATATTTGAGTTTGCAACAAGGAAACGTGCTATTTTTAGAACAAAATGACTTTGAAGGTTTTTTTTAATTCAAAGCACTGAAAACAATCGAACACTTTAAAATTTCTCACTACTCCCTCCCTCTCCTCTGATCATCCGTTGTTGTAATAAATAAGGCTTTACGATACAAACTGACATGTAGTGTAGACCACATCATAAGCCAGCCCATATTGATTTGTTGCAGGATGGGGGTTAGGGAAGTTAAAGATACCAAAAGAAGTTTGAAAGATAAAAATATTGAACTAATATTACAGAATGTCTGGAATACACAGACCCTGACAGACGACTGGTTGATGCGCAGCCCAGTCTAGGTTTCAATACAAGAAATTTAGGTTTTTTCACATGCGCAGAGGTGGACTTTCATGATTTTTTTTCTTCTTCCAAACTGAAGTATTCTCTAGTAGAACGTCATTGCTTAAACTTTTTGTTCTCGTTCTTCAACATCCCAAGTGGTATACGACGGTAAACCAATGTAAAAGTGTGGTTTATTGCTTAGCTTTTCGCCTCGCGGAGCAAAGAGAGACGCGTCATCGGCGCTTGTAATCGTTGCAGGGTGAGAAGAGTTAAAATCATCTGTTTGTGCTGTATTATTTCACTATTTTCGTATATATTACGGGTACGTCTCGGTGGTCGGGCATGATTAAAACCAAGGGAAAAACATGTTCCAGCTTCGCAAATTATTGAAGGTTGGGCAAACCACGACTCTTTAATTTGTACCGCTCAGGACTATATATTCCTTATTTTCAAACAAGTTTTATGCCTTTTCGGTCATGGATTTTATTTGGATTTAAACCAAGGACTTTGTTTCCTTTTTTCACGTTTCACGATGAGAAATTGACAAGATTGAATGTTCGAAAAAATATAGGACTCAAATGCGAGGTATAGAGCTGTTTGACGCGAAATGTTGCAAGAGAGTCCCCGTTTAACGGAAAACATAAAAGAACTTTCTTTACATTTATGACCGCAAGAATTCTCTTTCTAAGAACAAAGCAATTCATCTGGTTCAAAGTTGTACACAGTTTTTATCCCCTAAATATTCCAGCCACCCCTCAAAGACTTTAAAAATATGGCCATTTCGGCAAGACAAGAAGTAATTTCGTCCATAAAATGTCGTCTGCAGCACATACTTAAGCAGCCATTTCAAATCCTTGTTTCCTCATTCCAAACTACGTGACAACACAGCTAAAAAGGCTTATTGATAAGGCAGAAAGAGAGGTCAAAACAAGGAGAGAGGTAGGTCCAAGGGTACTGTACGTAAAAACATCCCGCGTGATACAACGGTATTAACACCAAACAAGACGATCTAATATCGTAAGTCGGGCTACAGGTAGACGCACTGTTACAAGTGTTGACCATTCACGGTGCGCAGTGGTTCTAAAAGAACTACAGAGGTACCATGGTCCTGGTTTGTGGGCGTGGCGTAAAATTTTCTCACCCCTGAGAGGCACCAATTCTACAACAACACACTGTCACATATTTTTGGTGCAATACCTTGACAGGTATCACAGAGGCTGCTGCTGTGGACCTTTTGAGGCTGAACAGCCCAAGAGGTACTAAACCCGCTCTTTTTAACCTCTAAAAGCTATGATGAGCACCTCAGTCCCTTTCTAATAAAGCGTAGTCAGAACGGGTCAATTTTCGGTGTTTGTTCAAGCGTTAAATATTTAACTCTGTCTAGACAAACTGTCGCGCTTCATCATTTACAATTATGGGAAATCCGTACTTTCAAGCACCGACTTTAATTTGAACGCGTGAGAGAGCTAAATAAACGACATTAAACAGAATTTGGCGGAAAATAAATCTAGATTAAAAGTAGTACGTACGTGCAGAAACATAAACACGATAAATTGACGGTATGGACACAAACTTGCATGTTTCACGCTTGAACGAATACGTAAAAGCTGAATACTGTAAACAAAAATACTCCTTTTAGCACGTTTAAATTTCGAAACTCTTTACTTGTTTACGTTTCCAGAAAGCTTTTAAAACGGCAGCTGGCTGTTATTTTGAACCCTGAACAAATGTTTTTCGGTCACTCTGTACACATTTTCTGTTCACTGATAACTCATTTGATTTCTGGTTTTATTCTAGTGAGACCTTCGCTAAAACATCTGATTATTTTGCTATTTTGAGTTCGCGGAACGAGCCGTTTCGAAATATACGCTCATTACACAAGCCATCTTTTAGAGTGGGTCTACCGCGAATGGTGTGTGGGTCTGTATGCCTGAGCGTAGAAAAGATGACACCATTCGCTAAGATATTCGACAAATCTGCCATGTTCAACATGGTGGAAAGAAGCTCTATTACGTGTCTGCGGTATTCCCCATTGCACGTGACTGAGCTCTGTGGAGAAACACGAGGGTAAACCTATAGTCGGTCGCCCGTCTAATTAAAATTTAACTTTGCAACACAAAGCCTATAACACGCTAGATTTTTTTTCTTTTTGACACGCTGAGTTCCTTTTTTTCCTTGACCGGCTGGCTTACCTTTTTACAACCCAGCCTAATTTGTCACTTGTGTTTGTCAAGTGTATTACTAACAAAATATAAGCGAAAATGAAGAAGATCTCCTGTCTTACTCGAAAGTGGTAATAATAGAGGAAACACTCACGACAAATCACTTTCCCTCAAGATTTTCAGAAGGAATTCAGTGAGTACGACGTGTTTCACAAGGTCCTGAGGAGCTCAGTTTGAACACATGAATTACTTTTTTAAAAGTAAATCCTTACCTCGTAAAATATAAATCCTTTTCGCTCCACGCAGTTAATTAGCCCTGTACTGAATATTTGTGAATCCTTTACCAACAGATTACCGGCTCCATGTCTCCTTAACGACGCGGTCGCTGTTTGTCACTCTATGCAAGTTGCCATTTTTTGAAATGAATGACCGCTACTTAGCTAGCGCAAAACGAGGCCTTCCGAGCGAAGCCGCGTACTATTCATTATTATATACATACTGAGATTTACGCGCCAAAATTCATCGAGATAAAGATAGGCTCTTCGCACTAGAAAAGCCAGCTGATTGGTCATACGATTATCATTGTTTTCACTAGTGAACAAAACCGTGTCGCTTACTCGCCGCTCCTCTTGACCGACAAATAGCACATTTCTTAGAGCTTGGGTGCATTTTTCTTTAGGAAGATGGCTTCAAATCAGACTAACCGTTTTCAGAGCCTAGAATCGTCAATAGAAGAGTTCACAGACGGACAGGAAAATGAAAACACCAAGAAAAAGACAAAAGAATATGTTGCTCTGTTACATGAATTTCTTGTTTTGAAAAGAGAGACGAGACAAATGGACGAGTGACTCCTCAAGCGCTGAACAAGTTTCTCAGCGAGTTCTTTAAAACTGTTCGCAAAAAAGAAGATTAGGAATACGAGCTTAGTACCCTAATGGCATTTCTCGCCAGCTTTAAGCGCCATTCGAAGAAAAATAAACTATGGATATGCCTTATGAAAGACGTCCAGTTTGAGCAAACTCGGAAAGCACTTTAGTCAAAGCAAAGGGATCTAAAACAGAAAGGCATGGGCACCAAGCCCAATGCTTCTGCTGCTTTAAGTGAGGAAGATATTCGAGTTCTGTTTGAAAAGGATCTCTTAGAAAGTTCCACGGCAGAAGCGCTTTTAAACAGGCGGTGGTTCAACGACACAATCCATTTCGGGTAACGAGGTTGCAAGGAGACCAGAGAAATGTGCTGGGGAGACGTAAAACTTTGTCAAAACTTCCACAGGGCAGGAGTACCTCAAATTCAATGAAAGAGAAACCAAAACTCGTCCAGGAAACGATCCACGGAAAGTAAGAGCCATTGTAATGAAAATGTTTGCTGTGCCGAACAACGAGAAATGTCCAGTCAAGGCCTTCAAAGTCTACGCAGAAAAGCGACTCGTGGAAATGAAAACCGACGATGCACCGTTTTATTTGGCTGTAAGCAATGTAAAATCTGGCTTCGGCAAACCTCGGCTCAGAAAAACTCCAGTCGGTGTAAATAAGCTTAATATCTTAATGAAAACAGTGGCACAGAAAGCCGGACTCGGGCCAAACTTTAAAAACCTCAGCGGCAGAAATACTATGATTCAAACTTTAGTGAACAACGACGTGCCGCCAACTGATATTAGAGTGGTTTAGCAAGAGGACGTGAACGTCATTTCAGAACGGCGCGCGCAGCAGAAGTACCGATAAGAAACTGGGTCTACAACACCATCATGTTGTGTTGAAAAGTGAATTAGCAGTCGTTGTAACGAACCGTCGACGTTATATTTGTTCTTGAATATCCTAACCTCGGCTCTTTAAGATCACTATCAGCTTTGAATTTTCGGTTTCATAGACCACTTGAAGGATAACTAAGTTATCCTCTTTGCGAGTGTAACATGCACAAACAGACCATAATTTACTACAAGTGAGTTGTTAACACTGATGAATCCACATGGGCGATTATATTTGAAACTATTTCAATCCAGTTAAGTCTCGAGTCTGCAGATTCATCTATCAAACTTTCAAGTCCACTAAATATATTTTTCTATGATTTTTATCGCTGTCATTTTGTTTCGTGCTTCTAGATTTCAGCATTACTCGTTTTCCTTCACAATTTTGTAAAGTATAATTTGGAATTGAAATCATCGCCGTTTTTTCCTTGTTTACTGATTATTCTTCTCAATCATGACAGGACATCTCTTTTGAGCACCACCTTCTTAGAGTTGCAATGAATTTTTAACGGGGTTATCAGGAGTTATGGCGAAAACATGTAGAGATCAAGCGACCCAACCATGGAGTTGTTTACAATGAGTTCCCGTTTGACCATGAACGAATGAAATGCACTCAAACTAGTCACCAACGAAACGGGTAGACTGAGGAATAAGACTTCGTTACTGTTTTGTTTTGCTTTTGTTTTTGCTTAATTTCTTTTTTTTTAACGAATAAAGTCGTTCAAGACTGAATCAAATGAATAGATTTAGAAAGCCGTGCCGAAATCAAGTTGATTCGCATTTTCTTTCGTAACGATAGAATGACTCTCTTGTCTTAGTTTTCACGGGCGCTGATCAAAAACTTAAGACATAAAATAGTTCAAACCCGATCTATTCTCAAATTTCTTTTATCGCTGACTTCGATTCGCAGAAAACTTTTTAATCACAGTGAAAAAGACAATGACAACAAATAACACTGAATAATACAGCAGGTAATCTTCGTGTTGTTTCATTTTGACAAACCTCAACATGAAGTAAGTTTAATTTATTGATGAATTAATTTACGATAAAATTAAGAGCACCCATTCTTCAAGTTTCCATGCATGGTTTAAGAAATGTATCAAAGAAAAGCCCTCACGTTGTTTAAAGCCACGCTAAATTACAAAAGGTAACTGAGCCCTAAAATCTTCGATCGCTTACTAACGATCTTGTTTCCCTTCAGAAATCCAGAATAAATAAAATGGTAAATTTTCACAACTTCACCGGATAAAAAAAAGAAAGGGACCTGGTTATCCTGGAAATGAGCTCTGAAATCATTCCAAACAACATTATCTCGCTTATAAGTGCAAACTTAACGCAAATCCTAGGCGTTTTGATCACGACGGGAAAACCAGCGAGATGACGTCCCGAACTTGATGGGGAGAACGGCAATGCTAACACCGAACGTCGAAATAGAGTCATGTCCATATCATCCGCGCGCTTTCCCGTTCTGAAATGACGTTCCCGTTCTCTTCCTAAATCACTCTATTATGCAACTGTCAGGACACAAAAACGTTCAAAGTATCACTAGCTACTTTACCGTCTCACAGAAACAACAGTTGAACATGTCTCACACTCTCACTGGACTAAGTTTGGGAGAAATAGCTCCCAAGTCTCCCTCTTCTAGAGAAAAGAAAGCACGAGTTTGACGAACTCGCTTATCCAACAAGCAAGCAGCACAGCAGCCCCTTATTCTTTTTTCGGGTGCTGTTATAGGCGGAGGACATATTAGAGTGACAATAAACACTTTAAATCAATCGCCCACACTTTAAGCACGAGAGCAAAACTCATAAAAGAATTAAACTTTTTAATTCGGATTCTGACTAGTGTTTGTCAATTCAAGCATGCGGGTTCTAATAAGCAACAAAAAATGAATTCTCGAGTTTTAACTTCTGTATTCCAAATTTTGAACTTCCGTAGAACTCTTTCGACATATTTTCAGGATGTCTTATTTTATTCTAACTAGCTCTACCTTTTAACGGTATTTTTGCTCGATAATTTAAATGTAAAGTTTTTGCAAGGAAGCCATTTCAGTGCAACTCTCGAGCCGTGAGGCAGTTGTTTTCCTTTGAAAGAAAATAAAGATATGTTTATCTCTGAGTTCTGTTCGCTTAAGAATCCCGGTACGCATATATTAATTAAGTTATTTCATGGTTAGTTCACTTGCACGATTTTTATTCACTCGTTGTGAATAAAAATCGTACACACTCACCAACCATGAGACAACCTATATTTGTACGCCGATCTTGGCATCGTACGAGCTCTTAGTCTTTAGCACTGCGGTGTATACCTTGCGGAAGGCAACTGTAACGCAAGGATAATTAAAATTAACATGGTCGAAGGTACTAACGAGTCTTTTTTAGTTCGCAAAGTGAGCAAACTTAAAGAATCAAACTCCTCTGGACCCTTTGCGTGTATTCAATTGCTTTTGGTTTCCATAGTTAGGTCATTACACTACAACACGTTTACACACGCAAAGGAACAAGCAAACGCCTCTTAGTCGTTCATTATCAGGTTTCAAAATGCATTCACAGAGTCATAAATTCTCATACTTTCTAACTGGCGGAAAAGATTTAGAATCCCTGGCGGAAGATTATTTTTGGCGCCAGACCAGAAGATGATCAACTAGACGACTACGGTTCTGACAGCAGCGATGAAACTAATCAGGAAATTGACTCCGATGATGAATTTGACTTTTCAAATTGTGATACATCTGAGCGATAGAAAGTGCAGGCATTTGCGACCAAAACATGTGGATGTGCACTTGGAGATAAAGGAGATCCATGCAGCTCTACTAGCAAAATTGAAGTCATCTTAGATTGCCCAAACAACCTTGTAGAACTTTCCTCGACTGAACTCGATCTGGTACTGAATTTTGGGAATGATCCACTGGGCCATAAACTGTGACCGGGTCAGCAACGCTGAAAGAGCAGAGAAAATGTGGCAGCGAACAAGGATGCCTTTCCTTCTTCACAGCCACCGAATCTGCCTGAAAACTTTTCTTTTCATGCATCGTCTCCACAAGACCAGATTCTATAGTCGCGTTAAACATAATCGGGTCAGTGGACTATCGCTTCGTACTCACGGCAACAAGTCTTGACGTCTACCTAGCTCCGCTCTCAGTGCTGAAACTATTAAACGGGTGGTAAAGTTCATCATGAACGTCGCCGAAGACCAAGCTTTTTTACTTCCAGGACGTGTTTCTGGCCTCAAAAGAACTGACAAGAAACTGCTGCCATCCTCCATGACAAAATCTCGTCTTTGGAAAAGGTGCGTAGAGACTAGCAAGGCGAGCGTTCAGTGCCAGATTAGTACGAGTCCAACGTCTACGGCTGATGTATCAGTACAAAACGACCACGACGACGTGACTACCGAGCTCCGAAAGCAGATATTGAACTGAGTAGCTAAGCAGTTGACAGCACTGAAGTGTCTCCATCAGCATGAGCCGGAGCCTGCTTCTTTGCCGTTACTTGATGATGATTCGGACTTCTCAACATTGGTTCCGAAGCAGTCGCATCTCTGGTGAGTTTCGATAGCAGCCCCCTGGTCAAGACGTACAAGGAAACAGCCCCATTCAGTAAAGAACCTACTGAGTCTTAGCGTCCCATCCTGCGTACACTGCGTAAAATCTACCAAGAAAGCCCGTCGCCCGTGTTTCCTGACAAAATGGCTCCAACAAGATCACCTCTGCAGCCTGTTGACCAGGACGTCGTCCAAAAGTGTCACGCAGCCACGGTCCAACGGAAGAGCAGCGAACCAAAGTAACTACAATTGTAGCGAAGGGAACTGATAGGTATCCTGCGCCCTTGCTTCTGTTGATGTTCTCTTTACCGGCGGCGAGATTGCAAGGTGCAACGGATCAGGAACTAAAGGTTTCCACCGGTTGGACAACGGAAAATTAGGCTTTGTTGTGTCCGTTTTACAAAGAAAGTTTGACTCGCCATTTTTTAGTGAGCAATGGAATCAGATTATTAATACGCATTAATACGAAATGTAGAGGAAAGAGGAGGACTCTTATTCACATACTTAAGAAAACTAATTTGTCTCGAAAACACAAAGATGGTATAATTAGTCTATCCTTTCCCAACAAAAATTATGGGTCGGCTAATTGAGTCAGCCATCGTTCAACAAAATTTCGTTCTAATTTATTTTAAATTTGGCTAATCTTAGCATATAAACTTTACTTATTATGAAGAGCCTCAAGTGGGCATAAAACGCAGACTAGAAAATCATTTATCTGCCCAAAATAATGCATTTACAAACAGGTTAGGTGACGACAGTCAAATGAATAAAGTTTCGCAAATAGACAGTCAGTTAATAAAAAAAAGTATATTAGATATTTAATTTTATATAATAAGCTCAGTTATGCACGCACTCCGACTGGTTCTCACTTATGATCTATTGGAGGACAGACATATAGATGACGTCATCATCAAAACTTTTTTCCGTATATTTTAATTCTTTATTATATAAAACAAATAGATTCCAAGTTGCCGTGCGTCTGTTCAGTAATAGATCACAGAGGACGTCAAAATGTGGTAAGAACATCAGTGACACACACGGCTGCGCCTTGTGTGCCACTTTTTTGTTCTTACCACATTTTGACCTCATCTGTGATCTATTACTGAACAGACGCACGGCAACTTGGAATCTATTTGTTAAATCTTGTTCTCTCCTTCGGATAAAAAAAGAAAAGAATGGCGTTCTCGTGGTGAGAGGGAATCGAACCCCACACCGCCGGTTTAGAGAGCGCAAGCGCTACCACTGCACCACACGGAACGATCGCTAACAAATTTCTTGGTGCCGTTGGATTAGTTCAAATGCACTTTATCGAGCGCGACTGTAATTTAGGACGTTTCGTGTTCTATTTTAGATATATTCCCTTATGGAATACCAATTTTCAAGAAATAGAGTTTCTTTCCCGGATCTTATATTGCCCGTATCCCCATATTCACTTTATCAGAAATATAACCGGCAGTAATTAAATCCAATAACGGTTACAGGGGCCCGGATATCTCTAGAAAAACTTTGCAAATCCGTAGGACTTCGTGAGTCATTTATCACCGTGATATATTGAGGTAAATTTATGGCATAGCGTAATGTTGTTTCATAGAAGCTTGAAGAGAAATTAAGGGTGCATGACACATTTTTAAATTCACTTTTTTAGTTGTTACACTTGAAATGTTTTGACTGGCTCATTTAAACTGGGCTCTCACTTTTTGACTAGGCTACAGGTGTCACTGGGCTGATTTTTTTTTTTTTTTTGTCATCTCTGCGTGCAAAGAAGAATAATCAGAAGAAAACTGAAACAAAGACATGAACACTGAACTGCATAGAAGAATATTGTTGATTTGATAACTAGACTAGTTAGGGAAGATGAGAAGGGTCTAAGGGTGAAATTCCCTCTTCGAATGTTTCCTTTGACACATTCTCGTATAAATATTTCTTTAACGTCCATTTAGCGAACGAATTTTCCTAAACCAATGCATGTTTCAAATGAAAATGTGCTAATGCAGCTTTATTAGGATGTAACCCAAATATGCGATATCATCCATGCATTCAAACGTCTGCTTTGAAGGTTGGATTCCATGCGTTCCTCTTACACCAATATTAAAAAAGACTCTAAACTTACAGCGTCCCCAGCCTGGTATTTTTAATGAAAATATTTGATGGCAAATTCTTCAACTGGTTGTTGTTCAACTGCCTATCAAAAATAAATGAATGTATTTTCAATTGCATGGTATACGACAGCAAAGTTCAGAGAATAAGAGTGCCCTAAAAAAAGCTATTACTTCTGTTCTCATGCTCTGATAGAAAGGCCTAAATCAAATCCACTATTATTACAAAATAATTTGTATATGGGTTCGCCATATTTTTCCTTTTTAAATTTTTTGTCCCTTCGTCCAAAAGAGAGTATTTAGAGGAAAATTGAAACATAGACCTGAGTACTGAACCAAATAGAATATTCTTGACTTGTTAATGAGGCTATTCAAGGAAGAGGGAAAGGTTTCAAAGGGCGAAATTCTACCTCAAAATAACTCCGTTAACAAATTTCCTTACAAATGTTTCTTTGATAATCTATTTCGCGAACAAATTTTCCTGGACTAATGCATGTTTCAAAGGACATTTCATAGTCCAAGTGTTAATGCGGCTGCAGCCATGTAGCCACTCCAGATGGGTATTGCTACTGAAAATGCCTGATGGTAAATTCCTCAGCTAGTTGTTGTTCAACAACCTATCAAAACTAAAGTTAGTGTATTTTCAATTGCATGGTACACGACAACAAAGTTCAAGGAATAAGAGTGCTCGAAAAAGAGTTGTTACCTCTCTTCTCCAAAAAAACAAAAGACAAACAAAACAAAAAACCAAAGCAAGTGAAAGCTTTGGCATTCCTCTGTGCAAACAAGCAAACAAAAACAAACGAACAGGGAAAGGTGTGGGCACCGATTTGTTTCCGGTTCACGTGACATTTTCCAATTATGATCTACTCACGAGAGTGTCCAATTAGTTTATTTAATTTATAAGTATTCTATTTTTAACAAAGATACCTTTTTCCTTGTAGGAAAGGAAAGACTCAAGTAATTTTTATGCTCATAATTTGTCACTTTATAATTTAAGCGTTATTTATTTGCTTGATTTATCTCGTTTCTTTTAGCCCATGCTCCAACGAAATGCCTTGAATCCACAGCAAGGTAGAAAAGATTGCTGATTCTTTTTTTGATTCTTTGTTTTCTATTCTCAGTAACCGGGCTTTATATCATCCGCAAGCAGAGGAGCTCGTTTCAGCTTCTGACAGTTGTTCATCAACAATCATCTTTGCAGTAAAGCCTCGTTTCATAATCCATAAATATTTTTTATGGATATAGTCTAAACGTGTCACCTGACCTTACAACCGAGTAGTATCTTGTGATATTATCAAACTTATTTTCCCCAAATCCAATTGCTCTACGCCGATGTTTGAATGTAATTGTATTCCAGAAAAGAGCACACCTTGTAACTAATAGACTGTTCTTACATATACTCGTGGGTGCCTCCAAGAAAAAAAAAATTCGTGCGCAAATCGTTTTTAAAAAACACAACAATAACAATAAATCGATTAAACTGTTATTTCCTCTCGTAATTCAAAGGAGGCAAGTACAATAAAATGACTGTCATTTGATTGAGTACTAAACATGGCCTCTGACAAAATGTATTTGCAAAAAGTCATTACAAAGAATCAAACGCCGAAGTGTGTCAGTATTTTTCCCGCAATCCAACTAAGAGAGGGTGTCTGTAGCTCAAAATTCGTTTTCACCCCAACTTTCATATTTTTTAGCCCAAAATGTCTTAACAATTGTGGTGCAACATTTTTTGTGAAAATATAAATCAGTTTTCGAGAAATGACTTTTCTCGTTCGATCGCTAAAATATGCAAATTTTTACTGTAAATATTACTCGAGTTGTGTGACCTCGTGTCATGAATATACTTGACCTCCAGTATTTCTGTCAAAATAATCCTTTCTTTTATCATCTAAACTTAATCCCATGTCATTGCTGAAGCTGGCAAAGGAATATTTATTTTTTGGTAAATACTTTTGTACGACATACTTTTCCTATGTCGAAAAGTAGCATAACAGAATCTACTGAGCTTCTAGCTTTTAAAAGACAAAAGGATGGTTATAAAGTCACTGTAAATATTTAATTGTGTATTTCTGTTTTTCCATCTTGAGACGAACTCAAAGTCCGGCAAAATTTACTTGCCAGCGACTATGAAATATACATGGTGTGCCTACTTGTCGCCACCGTTTACTGTCATAGATTACTACAGTAACATTATAACCATCCTTTTGTCTTTTAAAAGTTTGAAGCTCACTAGATTCTGCTTTTTCTTAATAACTCGACGGCATGTTACATTTACTATTATTATTTTTTCCTGTTTTGCTTTTGTTTTAAATGGCTTGTTCAGGTAATAAACTTTAATTTATTGAAAAAAGATCGCCGATGCAAAGTCATTCACAACGAGATTCAGAGAAAGTTTTTGTTACAACATTTTTATTTGGGGCTACTTTCATATTCCCTTTTACATCATATCTTACTCTTTTCTGTTCATAAAACTTTCTTTACATTTATGAACGAAAGAATCCTCTCTATAAAAACAAAACAATTTATCTGGTTCAATGCTGTACACATTTCTCATTTCCTAAATATTCTAGCCACCCCTCAGAAACTTTAAAAATATTTTACACCCAAGAGGCTTGGAAAAAGGACACAATGAAAACAAACCTAATTTAAGCGCTCGAAAATGAGGGATATCAGCCCGGAGGAAAACCTTTTTACCCATTGCCTGGTTTTGTTTCCCATCACAAGCATTATCGGAATTATTATTTGTGACCCTCTACGATTTCAGGGAATAAGGTGAACGCACGCACACGGCACGTTATAACACGCTCCCGCGCCAATAGCATAACTCGCTTACCGTGCAAATGTGCACATAAAAACAATCGATTCTGGAAAGCGTGTTGGTAGCCATTTATCATATCTGGCCAGCGCGGTAGAGCTTTGAATCTAGAACTCGCTAGATTTCTTTTTTTTTAACCCGCTAAGTTCCTTTGTTTCCTTAACACGCTACCTTATCTTTTACAACCCAGCTCAATTTGTCACTTGTGTTTGTCAAGTATGTTACTAACAGAATATAAGCGAAAATGAAGATCTCCTGTCCTATTCGAAAGTTGTAATAAAAAAGGAAACACTCACGACAAATCACTTTCCCTCAGGATTTTTACAAGGAATTCAGTGAGCACGACGTATTTCACAAGGTCCAGAGGAGCTCAGTTTGAACACATGAATTACTGTTTTAAAAGTTAATCCGTACCGCGTAAAATATAAATCCTTACCGCTTTACGCAGTTAATAAGCCCTATCAATCCTTTAGCAACAGATTACTGGTTCTATGTCCCCTTAACGACGCTATTGCTGTTTGTCACTCTATGCAAGTCGGCATTTTTAAAATAATTAACCACTCGGTTAGCCAGCGCAAAACGAGGCTTTCCGAGCGAAGCCGAGTATTATTCATTTTTATATACATACCGAGATTTACGCGCCAAAATTTATCGAGACAAAAATAGTTTCTTCGTGCTAAAGACGCCAGCTGATTGGTCATACGATTATCATTAATTATTTTGTTCACTCCTTCAGGTAAAGGAAAAAAAGCGGCGTTCTCGTTGTGAGAGGGAATCGAACCCACTAAGCCTATTTAGAGAGCGCAAGCGTTACCACTGCACCACACGGAATGATCGCTAAAAAATTTCCTTACAAATTTTTCTTTAACGATCTATTTAGCGCACGAATTTTCCTAAACCGATGCATGTTTCAAATGAAAATGTGTTAATGCAGCTTTATTAGGGTAGAAACCAAATATGCGATATCACCCAAGCATTCAAACGGCTGCTTTGAAGGTCGGATTCCACGCGTTGCTCTTACACAAATATTCAAAAAGACTCCAAACTTACAGCTTCCACAGCCGGTTATTGTTACTGAAAATGCTTGACGGTAAATTCTTTAACTCGTTGTTGTTCAACCACCTATCAAACATAAATGAATGCATTTTCAATTGCATGGTATGCGACAACAAAGTTCAGAGAATAAGAGTGCTGCCCTAAAAAAAGTTATTATTTCTGTTCTCATGCTCTGATAGAAAGGCCTAAAATAAACCCACAATTATTACATAATAATTTGTATATGGGGTTGTCACATTTTTCCTTTTCCTTTTTTTTCTTTTTAAACTTTTTGTCCCTTCGTCCAAAGAGAATATTTATAGGAAAATTGAAACACAGACCTGAGCACTGAACCACATAGAATATTCTCGACTTATTAATGTGGCTATTTAAGGAAGAGGAAAAGGTTCAAAGGGCGAAATTCTACCCCAGAATAATTCCGTCAACAAATTTCCTTTCAAATGTTTCTTTGATAATCTATTTCGCGAACAAATTTTCCTGAACTAATGCATGTTTCAAAGGACATTTCATAGTCCAAGTGTTAATGCAGCTGCAGCCATACGGCCACTCTAGATGGGTATTGCTACTGAAAATGCCTGATGGTAAATTCCTCAGCTGGTTGTTGTTCAACAGCCTATCATAAATAACTTAATGTATTTTCAATTGCATTCTATACGACAACAAAGTTCAAGGAATAAGAGTGCTCGAAAACTGATAAAGTTACTTCTCTTCTCAAAAAAAAAAAGACAAACAAAACAAAAAGCCAAAGCAAGTAAAAGCTTTGGCAACCCCTTTGTGCAAAAAAAGCAAACAAAAACAAACGAACAGGGTAAGGTATGAGTATCATTTGGTTTCCGGTTCACGCGACATTTCCCAATTATGATCTACTCACGAGAGTGTCCAGTTAGTTTATTTAATTTATGAGAATTATATTTTTAACATGGATACATTTATCTTGTAGGAATTGAAAGACTCAAGTAATTTTTACGCACATAGATTGTCACATTATACTTTTAAGCGTTATTTATTTGCTTGATTTATCTTGTTGCTTTAAGCCCATGCTCCCACGAAATGTTAGTACGGAAGCCATTAAAAATATGTAAAATCGTCATTATTTAAATCAAAGGTTCAGGCCGATGTTGTTTTGAAATGAAAGTCTCCTAGTTCATGAATCCTTCTTAGTTTCGAATCTTTAGTCCATCGTTCATTATTTTACATCCGGATGTTTAAATGCAATTGTATTCCAGAGAATAACACCCCTTATAATTAATAGACTGTTCTTTCATAGACTCGCGAGTACGCACAAGAAAAAAAAATTGTGCGCGCGCCATTTTCAAAAACACAACCACACGCTGCATGACAAAAAAATCGATTTAACTGTTACTTCATCTCTTCAGTCGAAGGAAGCGAGTACAACAAATGACCGTCATTTAATTGAGTACTAAACATACCTCTGATAAAATCTATTTGCAAAAAGTCATCACAAAGAATCAAACTCCGAAGTGTGTCAGTATTTTCCCGCAATCCAACTAAGAACAAATATGAAATATTTGGGCGAGTCGCCCAAAATTCGTTTTGACTCCTACTTTTATATTTTGTAGCCCAATATGTCCTAATAATTGCACAGCAGTTTCTTTGTGAAAATATATTTTAGTTTTCGAGAAATGACTTTTCTTGTTCGACCGCTCAAATATGCGAATTTTCAACGTGAATATTACCCGAGTAGTGTGACCTCGTGTAACGAATATACTTGACTTCCGATATTTCTGTCAACATAGAAAAAGCATAGAAAAAGACAGAAAAGGACACAAATACTTTTTTTAACAGGTTAGATTGTCTTGAAAGTAAACGCGGTATGAAATCCATTTCTTTCCAGAACGAAACTCATTTTGGAATAATGTAAAAGGTACCTTAGGGACAGACCATTAGATTTTTGAGGAGGGGGGATTTTTGCTAATTGTACGATGTTTTTTCTTCCTTTAAGGCTGTGATCGATTTTTTTGGGGCTTGTTACCCAACCCCCCAGCCCCCCCTCGTACCCCTAATCAAAAATCTAACGGTCCGTCACTCAGATGCTCTCAGGTCCTAGAACTTTTTTTGCGATGACATAATTTGGTGAAGATTAAAATTACTGTACGTCTGCATTTGTTAAACAGACCATTCAGTTGCATTCAGAACTCGATGTGTGCACTTCTAGTGCATTAAGTATTCTTTTGTAACATGGCTAAAGATCTTGCGATATCTACTGTTCAAGCTATTGTTTCTTTTCAAAGAGGCATCAGAATTATTTTCGTGTCAAATTTGCAAGCGTTACGACCGATCACGTTTCCGCAACGTTTTAGGACAACTCGGCATCTATTCTCCATTCAGTTGCTATTAACCTAAAATCTTCAATGTAGAAGATAAACGAACGAAGTTTGATTGGTTAAAAGGAGATATTGGTCAATTTTCAGAATCATACAAATGATCTTTGACACGAGCGCAATTGAGCAAACACATGGATTTGCGTTGTTTTTAAGAAGTTGGTGGATGGAAGCTATAGATCTACCCGCGGGTTTAAGGCAATCCGTGACCTCATTGGTGTATAAACAATGCACTGATATGCTTTTCAAGCCCGATTAACGCCTGTATTTTGAGAATTCTTTCGTACAAAGTAGTGAATTTTTAATATGCGAATTAAGGTCGAAGAGAAGGGTCTCCTCTGATCACGCTGGTATGTAAAATATTTCAGCTGAAGTTTCCATATTTTGTCTGTGAACTAAATGAATACATCGTGTAACTTGTAGCAAGATAGAGTTCCCAGAGCTACATTGTTGTAGTCGCTGCGCGCTGGACAAAATCTTTGACATTTTACACTTTCGATCGCCGTTCACAGGGGTGGTCTGGTCAAAAATCATTTTTGACTTGTGGCGACGCAAAAAGAGAGAATTGGAGAACAACTAAAGTATTCTTGAAACATGCGCCCGAAACCCTTTTCACGGGAAAAAAAATAAAAGAAAACTTTTTTTCTAACGGGAAGTCGAGAGGACCGTTCTTAGTGAGAGCGGCACTTAAAATCATCTCTTTTTGCTATATTATCTCGCTGGTCAGTCGAATATACTTCCAGTACGTTTCGATGGTAGGGTAAGGCTAAAACCAAGGGAAAAATTAAACATGTTCTAGCTCCGCAAATCATTGAAAGATGGGCAAACCACGATCCTTTGTCGCGCTCGACTATGTATTCTTTATTTTCAGACAGGTTTTGTGCCTTTCGGTTCTGGATTTGCATTGGATTTTATCCAAGCAATTTGTTTCCACTTTATTAGAAATATAGCCAGCAGTAGTTAGATTCAATTACGGCTAGAAAGTCCCGGATATCTCTATAAAAACTTTACAAATTCGTAGGAGTCAGTGAGTCATATATTAAGGTCTTTACCAGTGGTACTTTGTTGCTACTGAGCTTGAGGTAAGATGATTCATAGACGCTCGAATATTGGATCTGGATTTAGGAAGGATTGGTTGATGGGATTAGTACCCCCTCCTGGCCTCTCAAACAATTTGTTCGGATTAATCAAGTTTGTAAATTTATGGCATACTCTAATACTGATTCATAGACGCTTCGAGATAAATTAAAGGTGCATGACACATTTCTAAACCTCACATTCAGTTGTTGCGCTCAGTTCAAGTGCTTTGACTGCTCATTCAAACTAGGCTCTCGTGTTTTAATCAAATAACAGGTGTCACTGGGCTGATTGTTTTTCTTTTTTTCTATTTCTTTTTTTTTCTTGTTTTGTTTTGTTTTTTCATACCTTCATTCAAAGGATAATAATCTGAAGAAAACTGAAACACAGACCTAAGCACCGAATTTGCACGGATATTCTTAACCTGATAACTAGACTAGTTAAGAAAGAGGGAAGGGTCTAAGGGGGAAATTCCATCCTCGAATGATTCTTTTAACAAATTTGTTTACTTTTTTTTTTTCTTTGTGGACAATCTATCACGGAACGAATTTTCCGAAACCAATGCATGTCTTAAAGGACATTTCTAAGTCCAAGTGTTAATGCCGCTTTCTAAGGATAAGATGCGACAGCACCCACGCATTGAACTGCCTACTTTCAAGGTTGGATTCTGTCTAATATATTTGCCTCTCTTTTGTGCCGGCCTCATGTATTTTTTTAAACTTTAAAGATCGTATGCTCGTAAGTTTGTTTTTAACAATCTCAACTTTTGTATTAAAAAGGATTTACGTCAATTGTCGCCCATTTCTATATTAGCGCAGTCATTAGAGAGGTTATTTTCTTCGTGAATATAATAATTTCGGCAAGAGGAGAAGGAATTTCGTCCATAAAATGTCGTCTGCGGTAGGTACTTGAGCAGCCATTTCGAATCCTTGTTTACCTACTGCAAACTACGTGATCACACAGCTAAAAAGATCTATTACTAGGGCTGCTCATTTTATAAAGAGAAATTAACATTTCGGGAGACGAGGAGTGGCACATAGGGGGAGGTAGGAATAAGGGTACTGTGCATCAGCATTAGAGGAAAAAAGGCATCTAAGTCACTTGGAGATAAGGCATTATTGTATGTTCGGTAGATTTGGATTTAAGGCGTCTTTTGCAAAAATAAAGAAGATTATAAACTTACAAGCGCAATAACAAGATGTTTTTGCTAAAAATGTCTGATGGTAATCCCTTCAACTGATTGTTGTCCAACCGCCTAACAAAAAATCATTTAATCACATCATTTAGTACGTTATACCAGTTAAGGAAGGTCAAGAAACACAGAAAATGCTGGTAAACAGACTGTAAGCGTCAATAAAGCAATGCCTCCTTTGTAGTTGCAATAAGAAAACGAGCTATGTTGTAGTACAAAATGACTTTGAGGGTTTTCTATTCGAAGCATTGAAAACAGTCCACTGAACACTTTAAAAATTGCTCTCTACTCCCTCTGTATCTTCCAATCACCTATTGTTATAATACACAAGGCTTTACCATACGAACTGATATGAAGTATAGACCACTTCATGAGTCAGGCGACGTTTATTTGTTTTCATGAGGGTGGGGGGTAGGGTAGTTAATTAAGATACCAAAAGAAGTATGAAAGGGAAAAATAATGAACTAATAATTAAGAATGTGTGGAATAGACAGACGTTGGCAGAGAAGAGTAAGGACAATTTTCTCGTGTTACGACTGGTTTGCGGCTCAGTCTGGGTTTCCATACGGGAAGTTAGTTTTTAAACATGCCCAGAAGTGGCCTTTTCGAACGGTGCCACATAGCTGCATGATACCGGTGTACAAATGTATGTAATATTTTCGGCAGCCAGCCGTAAAATTGTGCCTTTTTTACCGATAATACTGGAGGTGGGGAAACTAAAACACCAACAAAATCATTTTAATTTATTTGCCTAAATTGCAAAAAAAAAAAAAAAACGCAGGAAATGGCATTTCCAAAACCCTAGATTTAAAAATGTTCTGTAAGAGAATGCCCCCAGATTTCTTATAAAGGGGTAAGTTTCTAAAGAAACTGTGGTGCTGCGTCGGTGGGAGAGTATAGCAGGTAATTTAGTGTTAACAACTGGGTTTAAACGTAAATTAGCCACCGTAAAGGGTAAAAAAGCTGACGTTTCGAGCGTTAGACCTTCGTCAGAGCGATAGGGCTAACGCTCGAAACGTCAGCTTTTTTACCCTTTACGGTGGCTAATTTACGTTTTCAACCCAGTTGTTAACACTAAATTACCCAGATTTCTTAGTTTGGACGGCCTTCACTGCTCGATATTATCTCCTCGTGCGTTCACAAAAAAGTTTGACGCTACACCTGAAGGATAACTTCTCGATCGGTATATTTTTACAATGTGATAACTAGGCGAACAATAACGTGCAATAATAACCACCAGCGCTACGTTCAAAAATACAAACGGTTTAACAATTCATCGGCGGTGTGACGGTAGCGGCGAGATTCGTAATTTCGTTCGTCGCCATATACGTGCATTGCATGAGGCTACAGAGTTTGTCGGATGTGATGTGATACATTATTGCGACCATTGTAAAACGATCAACACAATGATAACGAGACTTGTGAAAATCATAATTCCCCGCGATGGATATTCGATTAGATAAACTAAAAGCAGGGAATTAGACAGGAGTACCGATTGTTACGTTTAGCTTTTCGTAAATACAACGAGTATGTTTCGGTAGCTGGGTATGGCTAATATCAACATGAAACCACACGATACAGACCCGTATTCTTAGAGAAAACGGACATATCCAGACGTACCGTGTTCCAAGACATGCGATGTGTCCACCGAGTGCCAGGAATTTTATTCGTTCCAATTCGGACTTAACCCGTCGCATGGAAAATCCGATGTCAGGATACGTCATTGAAACGCGGCGTGTGGAGACCTGGAAATTTCCTTATACTTTCAGATTTGCCGCAAATAATGGCGTACCGTATACGAGCGCGCGGTCAGTCAAATTGTGTCTTTCTTTCGTGTCTTTCTAAAAATTGTCTTTTCCACCGTGAGAACAGTTTCACTGAGTATTCTTGTCCCGAAATTCTACGGTACCAGACGAATCGATCTGTATTCTAGAACCCGATTTTCCACGGTAATACGAGAATCGCGTAGTATTCAAGAACCCGAAATTCCACGGTACTAGACGAATCGGTCTGTATTCTAGAAGCCGGTTTTCCACGTTACTATGAGAATGGCTTGATATTCAAGAACCCGAAATTTCTCGATACTTGAAGAATAGATTCGTATTCTAGATTTTGATATTCCACGGTACGAGAAATGTTATCAGGTGTTCTTGGAAAAAGCAACGAATTCTCCCGATAATTCTGCACCCTCTTACTAGTGTATTTTTCTCAGAACCTTTACTCTATAAAACAATAAATTATTTTAATATCTAATAAATAATACTCAAAATGGCCAATTTACAGAATCTATTTCATCATGTGATGACTAACAACGAAGTCTAACCATATGCACAAAAAGGGAAAAAATTTAGATTGTGTGTAATAATTAAATATCCTAAGCTAAAAGTGCTTAATGCTTGACATGGATGAAAGCGACATTTTCAATATTTACATAAATCATTACACCACGACCATAATTTTAGTATGATGAAAAGACATTTTTTCATCAGTCAGATATGAAGACAAGAATAACAGAAAGAAATGTCTATACTCTAATATTAGAGAGTAATAAAATTTTATCAAAAACAAAAATAAATTCTAAGCAAGTCATACCATGTTAACAACTTAGCGGGCCCTGGTTATTTACTGAGCTGGAAAGTGCCTTTTTAAAGCCAATTCTTTAACATAAAAGTTGTTTGAAGAGCACAATAATTCAAGAAGCTTGTTTGAAATCATTCCAATCAAATTAACTGTGGCATATCCAAAACTGAAGTATTCTTTACAAAGGTCTTCAGTACATCTAATACTACTTCAACAATAAATGGAGTTGATCACCACAAAATTCTATGTTATTTAAGGATTCTTCCCACAGATTTTTGAACTGTTTGCAATAGCTGGCAGATTATGTTCCAATCAAGATGAGAAAGAGAGTGAGAAAGTGGCATCATTTGTTAATTTTTCAGTTTGTGAAACCAGCTAATGCAATATGCAAAAAAAAAACATTTCGTGAGTTGGGTTAAAAAGGAACCATTCACCCTAATACCCATGATGTAAATACATGCAGAATGGTGTACATGTATACTGAACCTTGAGTACTATTTATTGCTATTGTTTCTGATGTACTGTTATTTCATTTCAGGAGGATGATGTAGAGAACAATACGCAGAGCTTTGAGTATTCTCATGAAATGCAAAACAGTGCAAAAAAAATGTGGTAAACAGAAGGAACCAGGAAGTGATTGCACAGAACTGAGGGCTTTGCTTTTATTCTTACTTCTGTGGCAGGCAATGTTCAAAGTTACAGAAAGGGCTATTGTTCTATTCTTAAAGTTTTTCAAGCTGTTCTTATCTGATATTGGTAAGATGATGCAAGCAGAAGTTCTTATTAACTTTGCCAAGATCATCCCAGAAACATTGTACATGATTCGAAAAATCTTGGCCTTCAGAAGGACAGTTTTATTAAAAATGCAGTTTGCCTTAAGTGTTAAACTCTCTATAATTTTGATGAATGTGTTTGCCAAAGGCCAAATGGTGAGGTTGTATCAGCAAAATGCAGTCATGTGAGTTATCCACGCCACCCACACCAAGCCTGAAGGAGGCCATGTGGTTCCGTTCTGATGAAAGTTATGAGGTCAAGAGCACCAAAGACATTCTTGTATCCTAGGCAGGTTTACTGCTTTAAAAAAGGTTACTGGTTCATTACAAGACCTTATTAACAAGCCAAACTTCATGGAAAACTGTGAAAAGTGGAGAAATTGTTCCACTCAGCTGTCAGACAATGTTCTTGGAGACTGTTTTGAAGGAAGAGTTTGGAAAGAGTTTCAGTATGTGGATGGAGAGCCCTTTCTTGCTATACCAAATAACTTTGCTCTCATGTTGAACACTGACTGGTTTCAGCCCACTCTTCATGGTTCAAAATCTATTTGTGTCATTTACATGGTTTTAATGAACCTTCCAAAAAAGGAACGCTTCAAACCTGAAAATCTTATTGTTGTTGGAATAATTCCTGGGCCAAAGGATCCTAAGCATTATATCAATTCCTTCCTGCAGCCATTAGTAGATGACCTTATTGACTTGTGGGATGGAGTTATCTTAGACACAAACATTTCTGGAACTGGGGAGATATTCTGAGCTGCTATCTTAGCTTTGTCAAGTGATATACCAGCAACTTCGAAATGTGGAGGTTTTATTGGCCATACTGCAAAGAAAGGTGAGTGCTCAATGATGCACTATAACTAGAGTGTTTTATACAATTTTAATAATAATTCCTTGGTTATTATTTTTTTGTATTTGTGTATGTATACCTACCAACTCACATATCTTGGGAATAAAAAAACTTCGATCTCAAGTCAGCCCTCACCAGCTGACCAATTCCTCACATCTAGCAGAAAAGTTTGAGCTAATACATCCTCTGACTTTTAGAAGGGAAGTGCCAGAGACGAGGTTGTGTTTTATGTGTTAGGAAGTTTGGAATTGTTTGGGACTGCATTCGAAGTCTTTGGATTATCTCCAGATATGATCAGGTTCTCTATCAAAAATCCTGGCACTTGTAGGATAAAAATCTTGCACCCTTGGCTCAAAAAAGGTTGGCAGGTATGTATTTGTTGTGTGTGTAAATACATGCTTGTTGCACTGGCATAATTGTTTATATGGTGTTTTACTATATTTTCAGGATGCAGCAAATGCTTTAAAAAATTTCCAAGAGCATCATTTGGTGATAAACCTGATTTCTCAGGATTTGATAGAGAAAGCTGGGAACAGCAATCTAATGAAGACCATCGAGCATATGCAGAAAAAGTTTGCCAAGCTAAAACACCAAGTGATGCCCAGAAATTTGCCTCTTCAAGTGGAGCACGTTACTCTGTCCTGTTCCAGCTTCCATACTATGATGCTATAAGATTCACTCTGATTGATCCCATGCATAACTTGCCTCCTGGGAGTGCCAAACATGTTCTTAAGACTTGGACTGAAATGGGAATTTTGAGTGAATCTGACTTGGAGAGAGAACAGAAACGTGTTAGTCTTGTTAAGCCACCATCTGAAATGGTGTGCATCCAAAGCAAAATTTCTGAAGGATTTAAGGGATTCACTGGTGACCAGTGAAAGAACTGGGTATGTATTTACTCCTTTTTTGCTTTAAAGGGAGTAATACCCGGTGGACATAATGGAATGTGGACAGCATTTGTACATGCCTGTCAACTGCTTTGCAGAAAAGTTATCATCAAGTAGGAGTGTATGGAAGCTGACCACAAGCTGATGCGATTTTGTGTAATGTTTAGAAGCCCTCTGCAGGAAGGAGAAGTGTACACCAAACATGCATCTTCATGGCCATTTTAAGGATTGTATACTTGATTATGGACCTGTTTTCTCTTTTTGGTGCTTCTCATTTGAGAGGTACAATGGAATTATGGGAGATTACCATACAAACAATGTTAATATTGGTAGGTATTAAACTCTTCTCTAATAAATTTAAAAAAATGAAAATTAATTCTTTCAAACTGGTCTTTCCTTTCTTGACATTTTGATAGAATGCAGTCACGCCATATTCTTTGAAATAAAAAAAAAATTATGTAAACACTCAAACCTCCATATTCAAACATATATGTACATGTATCCATGTTACATAAATATAAAAGTTTAAAGCAGATGGGCCATTAGGTCTGTGGCAACAAAGCACTTATACAGTGTAGTAGTAAAACTCATTAGCTTTTGACCAGACCTGAATGACTGACCGACCAAACGACTGACTGTCAAATTAACAACAAATAATAATAAGTCCACAAAAATATCACATAATTTTTTAATTATTATCAAAATTTTATGCTGGATTTTAATTTTAACCTTGCACCTGCCAGAGGCCTGATACCTTGCTTGTGGCATGTTGCTTTGTGTAAGCCTTTGCGTAATGCCTAGATGTATCAGAATACATTATGAACCATATGTTAACTGGTTTTCATTTTATTATCCTCAGGAGTTCAAATTATATTTCCAGGAGGCATGGAAGAGTTCAAGCAACTTATGGATTGTGAAGGCAAGCAAAAGGGAACTTTACTAGAAGCAAGTGTCCGTGTCCAGCAGTTCTGCAACATGGTTGAATCTGAAACTGGCAGTCCAGTTAATGTTAGCCTTTGTAAAACTGAGACTCAAGTACCACTACCACCAATCAAAAGGGGATGCAATTGAAAGTGATGATGTGAGGAGACTACAGAAGACTTACGAGACCATGTATGCTGGTGGTAGAATCATCCATGTTTCCAGCTTCTGTGATAAGTTCAAGCACCTTTTATACAAAGGATACCGTGGTGCAGCAGACTCAGCTTGTAACCAACAGCCTTCAACAGTTATCACACAGTGGTTTGATGACTCTAGTAGACCTGCTTTCATCAGGGACTTTCTGCAACATGATGTGGTCATCAAAATGGAGAATGGAAAATCTCAAAAGATCACCCACCTTCTAGCATTAGTTGAATAGTATGCTAGGCATCCTCAGTGTAACAGGTGTTTAAAACCTGTAGAGATTTGGGCGAATCATTTCGAGTCAGTTATTCCAGAACATGCCTTTTATGTGCCAGTGGGAAGATTCCAGTCTAGCTGTGTCTGTTAAATATCAAGTTTCACTTCTGCGCCATCAGCAAGAAAAAGTTCATGAAATTATTTACCATTACCAAACTCAGCTAGAGTCTAGCATTATGGAGCTTTAATTTATGGAAAGGAAAACAGATTGCAGAAAGTGGATTTGGTGTCGGTACTTTCTCATTGAACATCTGCACATGATTAAATCCAAAACTGAGCCTCAAGATACATTTTCATTTCTAGATATTTACATTCTGAAACATCCTAAGTTGGATCATGATAAGCTGAATTAGTTGACAACAGCAATTATTTTGGTTAGAGACTGAAATAAATCAGTGATCACATAATATGACATGTTAGATTAATAAGAATATTGTATTTAGATTTTTATGTACTGTCACAATTCAGTCAATTTGCAATTAATTTCATTTGATTGTGCTATTGCCAAAAGTGGTTTGCACAAGTAGTTCTTTTATATGGCAATAGGTACCAAATGTATCGTGTGATCCTGTACAACAGTTAGTGTTTCAGAAGTTACAGTATGACCTCTCATGAAATAGCTGTAGTTATTTATTTTTGCGCAATAAAATATTGAACCTTTAGTACGGTTCTTTAAGAGAAACCCAAAATATTGCTGTCAGTGTTTCATCTCATTTTTTATCAGTTTTTAAATGTTACATGTATTACAATCCAGTGGCTGACTGTTGCCCAAATTGCAATTTTATGCAAGTACAATAACAACAACAACAAATTTATCGAAGTATTCGTAACAATACATGGCATTACCTATTAGTTGAGCTAAAGAAAACACAATAATGCTCGAATCATTTTACAAAAGAAGTTCCCAGACATTGATATGCCGTGAAGGATAAGATTGCCATCAGCAAAGCAACTGTTACAAATTATTTCCAACTTTAATGTTCAAAACGTTAAAAAATGGAAAGACTGAAAAAAAACCTAATAAGATTAGAATTATCAAATCGGATCGACTGACACAAAGTTTCCCTTTACATGAAATTACCGTCTTTTTAAAAACAGAAGCTATACTTAACTTTAGTTTTAACACTGAATGCGAACGCGCAACAGTATAGGCACGTAAAGGTACCCCGCCCTAAGCGATAGGTAAAGGTGCGAGAACACACTGAAAAAAATACATTCACGCGAACGCGATAAGCCAGGATAAGCAAAGGAAGGTGAGGATGCATGTGCGTAAATTGATGATCTCCATAGTGTAAACTTTTTAAAAAACCTTGGTACTTGAGAATGGAAAATGGCTTTGAGACCCACGACTGACGACACGAATTACCGAAGGATCATGAACTCCACGCCTTTTTAACTATAAAACTCTGAAGGGACAAAAGAGCACAAGCGTTTGTGGTTTCCCAGTAACGTGCTAAGACAAAGGTACACAAAATATATTCATTCTACGACAAAATATATCCGTGCGATTAACGTACACAGGGCATGACTTGTCATGACACGCCGTGTCACGGGTGTCAGGAACATGACACTCTCCGACACGCCACGTTTCCCGACACGTCGCATTCCGATCTGCGACTCGTCGGGTATCGTGAAATATCACGGCTCCAAAAATTCCACGAAATTATTCATTTCGCACAGTGCAAGGGGAAAAACGTATTTCAGCTTCGCAAATCATCGAGGGTTGGGTAAACCACGACACTTTGCCAATCTCAAGACTGTATATTATTTATTATCAGACAAGTTTTGTGCGTTTTCGGTCCTGGATTTGCCTTGGAATTTAACCAAGGGTTTTGTTTCCTTTTTTCAAGTTTCATGTTTAGGCTTGTTTAAGTTATAAACTTAAGTTTGTGGAAATAAACACCAAAGTAAATTAGTTCATTACGCGATTAGAGAAAGTTTTTGTTAAATAAGTTTTTGTTTGAGGCCACTTTCAAATTCTGTTTTATATCATAGCGTTCACTTTTCTTTCCATTTCGAATTCTTGTGTAGCTATTTTAAATTTCGTGACAACTAAAAAGGTCTATTGCTAGGGCTGCTCATTTTATGCAGAAAAATTAACATTTAGGGAGACGAATTTTTCTAAACCGATGCATTTTCCAAGTGACTTTTCCTAATCCAAGTGTTAACGCTTTAAAAAAAAGAAAACAGGAAAGAAGGCAAAACTTCTCTGAAATTTGGAAAAGAATTGTCGATGAGAACATTTCCCTCTTGCCTACTATTGTTTCTTTTGTCGAGTTATTTTCAGAGCTACTGTAATTTAGAGTATTTTGTATCTATTTCAAGTCTAATTCACTTATGGTATATTATTGTTTCACAGAATCACGCTAGCTCACTCTGAAGGTCTCGTTCCACTATCGACCTTAGATTAAAAAAAAAAAAAAAAAAAGAATTCTGATAGTTTTCACAACTCGTGAGAGGTATATACTGACACAGTAGATAATGCTGAAGGGGCGCTCTGATTACCTTGTCAAACTCCGAATATTCTCAGTTTTTCACTGCTGGGAGATTTGCGCCCGAAAGCATTGTAATCGATGCTGGAATAATTTAGTTTGAATAGTTAGTTAATTCACTGTGTTAGTATACAACAAAACAACTACTCGCATCAGCATCATTGGTCAATATCATCAGCGGTTTGATAAATATCTACCACTACCTACTTCCACTTCGCTGAATAGTTGTTAGCTATCAATAATTTTTTTAAAAAGAGGACGGACTTAAACTCGAGCAAGTGGTACACCAACCAATTTGTTACGATGTAATTGTTCTTCCTTTTCCTTATCCTTTTTTTCTTTCTTTTGGGAATTAAAGCGCATGCAAAACATCCAGGATGGTATCACGGAATTTCTGAGTGAAATAATTCTGAGTCAACGTGAACTGAACGCTAGATATGAGATTTGTAAATCTTTTCGAGATCGCTTAGAAGTTCCTCATCAACATATTATAGTTTGGAATGTATGGTTGTCTCGACTGCAAGTCATTTCATTATTTGAGAACCGTGACCGGCAGTCAACTCATGCAATTTTCAAGTGTCTACAAAGATTGAAGTTTTCTAACGATATCTTTTTTTTAAGTTTTAAATTCAGTTTTACCAAGTCTTCAGTTTTCAGTTTTTTTTTAGTTTGATCTAAATGACAAGTAAAAAAAAACCCTTTGAATGTACATGTGTACTCAAGATTTACGGCAATTCCGTTTGCTGTCCGCGATTTCAACTTTCAACTTTCACTTGATAATTGTTGCCAAGTTAAAGCATTCTAAACACTTTTGTAAATTTAAACGACGACTCCGTGCAATCTTAATCCAAGCTGAGACAACTTAAACAAGTTTTGTTAAAGGAAAATAGTGTACCGCGAGTAAACAAAACAGTTGGACGACGTTTGAATCAGTACAAACGAAACACGGCTCGATGTCGTTGTCTTTCGATTTCTCCGCCCTCAGACGTGGTGTGGTCCAGTAACGTTATTAAAGAATTAAAAGTTAAGTCCTAACCATGAAAATAAACTTCACCAGTTAAAACCCTACAACTGAATTTATTTTTCATAATTTATAAATCTCCGCAAGACATTAAAACTGATTTCTTCAAAAGATTTTATGCACAGACTATTATGAAGTATTCTTCAGTAGCATGTAATTGTTTTACAAATTGTTTTCGCGTTCTCTCAACATCCCAGGTGGTTTACAGACGACGGCAAAACGATGCTTAGCTATCCCGGAGAGATTTGAACTTGTGATGGTTGCAGGGTAATAGGAGTTAAAATAATCTCTTTGTGCTATATTATTTCACTACTACGAGTATGTTTTGGTAGTGGAGTAAGGCTAGAACCAAAGGAAAAATTGAACATGTCCTAGCTTCGCAAATCATTGAAGGTTGGGCGAACCACGGTCTTTTGTCGCGCTCAAGACTATAGATTCCTTATTTTCAGACAGGTTTTGAGCCTTTCGGTCCAGGATTTGTATTGAATTTTATTCAGAGGATTTGTTTCCTTTCTTCACGTTTCACGTGAAAGGCTTGTTTAATCAATTTTAATTTGTTTGGGAAACTCGTCAATGCAAAGTCGTTCACAACGGATTCAGAAAAAAGTTTTTGCTAAAAGTTTTTGTATTAGGCTACTTTCATATTCTATTCTATATTACATCTTACACTTTTCTGTACATAAAACTTTCTTTACTTTTATAACCTGAGAATCTCTCTCCGTGAGCTTTATTATTGTAATCGCTGCGCGCTGGACAAAATCTCTGAAATTTACACTTTCGATCGCTGTCCACAGCAACTGGCAAAAAATCATATTTGGCTTGTGGCGACGCGAAAAAAGAGAATTGAAGAAGAACTAAAGGGAAGTGGAGAGGACCGCTCTTAGTGAGAGCGGCACTTAATGCAGCTTTTTTAGGATATAACTGATAATGTGCGATATCACCCATGCATTCAAATGTCTGATTTGAAGGTTGGAGTACATGCGTTCCTCTTACACCAATATTGAGAAAGACTCCAAACTTACAGCCTGTACAGCCGGGTATTATTGCTGAAAATGACTGATGGTAAATTCTTTAACTGGTTGTTGTTTAACTGCCCATCAAAAATAAATTAATGTATTTTCAATTGCAACGTTCAGTGAATGAGTGCTCGAAAAAAAGTTGCTACTTCTTTTCTCATGTTCTGATATGACGGCCTAAAATATACATCTTATTATTATTACAAGATTTTTCGTACATGGAGGTGTCGCAACGGAATAAAAATAGGTTTGCATTAAATAATGCTTCTTTCATGTTTACTGTATGCTATATTTACGCGATCTGTTTTAAACAACTTTTCTTATATCTATATCTAAGGTAATGTAACTAGAAAATCTTAACAAAACTATATCTGGTTCAAGCAGGTAATTTAGTGTTAACAACTGGGTTGAAAACGTAAATTAGCCACCGTAAAGAGTAAAAAAGCTGACGTTTCGAGCGTTAGCCCTTCGTCAGAGCGATTAGAGGAATTGTGGGTTGTGTGTGGATTTATATGTAGAAGGTGGAGCTACGCCATTGGTGGGAATATTGTGACGAGAAAACAGGAATAGATTAGTTGAATGAAAAGCGCTCGTTGATTCCGTGGGGATTAAGGGTGCCGATTTGAAATATAAATTTTTGTTCTAGTGTTTTACGGCTTTCCGAACTGCCTAGATGTAAGGAAAGGCCGCAAACTGCCATATGCTGTTTAGAATGATAAGGAAGATTAAAGTGTCTAGCGACTGGCTTGGATGCGTCCTTGTCATTTATTTCCACATCGCGAAGGTGTTCTCGGAATCGGTCACCCAGTCGTCTTCCTGTCTCGCCGATGTATAACTTATTGCAATAAGTGCAAGTTATGCAGTAAATAACATTGGCGGAGGTACACGTAAAGTGATCAATGATCTTAATGGATCTTTTGGGTCCCGATATTTTCTCTACGTTATGAATGAAAGGACAAGTTTTGCATCGTGAGCGAGCGCATTTAAAAGTTCCAGATTGGTCATTGGTATGAAATGAACTCCTGACTAAAAAGTTGCCTATGTTTTTGTCACGTTTGAATGCTAAAAAGTTGATGTTCAATAAAACCAACAAAAAGATTGGCGTAGCTGGGTCCCATTATAGTACCCATGGCCACGCCATTAGTTTGTTTGTAGTAGTTACCACCGAATGAAAAGCAATTGAGTGTGAACATTTCGAATTATGCACAGAACTTTTTCCTGTAACACTCGATCATGCGCGCTGAAATCAGATATAGCCTTGCTAGTACTTCATTCAACTTGGAGGCCACCAGATCATAGGTCGGAGCTGAGACATAGACGGTGGTATCGTCTGCGTACATGTGAAGCTGTGGGTCACCATCTATTCCCTCAGTAATATTGGGCAGATCATTACAGAAGATGGAAAACAGGGTAGGGCCCAGCACCGACCCTTGAGGTACACCAAAAGTAACTGGCATAGCTTGAGATTGACACCCATTAATCGTCGTTACTTGCGTTCTTCCAGAGAGGTAATCTCTTATCCAACACCACAAGTCCCCAGCTACACCAAGACTTTGAAGTTTTCGGAGCAGAATGGAGTGGGGAATTGCGTCAAACGCCTTACGAAAGTCTACAAAAACCACGCCTACAACATGTTTCTTGTCGATCGCTTGTCTCCAGTCATCCGTTATTTTCACTAACAACAGCTCGGTGGAATGACCTTTTTTATACGCCCACTGGTGAGGGTTCCCAAGTCCTTGTTGTCCTTGCTTAACGGTTTCATCGTCACTTTTGTAGAGAGCTGAGATGTTTGCAGCCTTCCAAGTAGCCGGTACACTGTTGCAGGTGGCGCTTATTTGAAAAACAGACAATAAAGATGGAATAATTGAGTCACCGGCAAACTTTAAAAGTTTTGGAGCAACTCTGTCGTGCCCAGAGGCTTTATCGGCTCTCAACTTAGCCATCGAACTAACAATAACCTCCTGCGATAAATTTATGTTCATAACACAAGGCGCGACGGTAGATACACGATACATACCACATCTCTGCATTATGAATTAGGTTCCTTTGAAATCCTCAAGTAATTTCAAACATAACAAAATTGTAAATTGAGGGCTCACTGTTTTATAATTTAAACACAACTTTCGCAGAAAATTATTGTGCAATGAGTGTAATGAAGGTTACCGCATAGCAACGCCATGCTCGAGGCTTTCGGGAAACTTTGTGACTACTTACATGACAACAAATAGGGTTTTGCATTATGGGATAGGAATTTATACGCGCCGAGATTTTTAACGGTCGCATAAAAACATAAGAAGCTCGTTGTTACGGCAAATATCATCGACAATGGTCGGAACTAAAGGTAAAAAGGTACACAGAAAAAAAAGGTAAAGGAAAGGCGTTTTCTGGAGTTCAGAAACAAGCGGAAAGAGAGACAGAAACAACCGAAATCGTCAATCAAACTCCAAGCAGGTCTCGCGATTGCTCTGACTCTGGGGCTGAATGAAAAGAATTCATTGGTACTTCTGGAAAGAAAATGAAGATGCCATCCTCGCCGAATGATTCTTACTCTGAGCTCTTGGAGAGTGAGGATGCAAATGATGTGTTACAGGGACAAGGATACAGGCTTATCGATCTAGAGAGATTCTCCCCGACGCTCACTGAAGGACATGTTTCTGAAGAAGGTGTGAATTTACTTGGTTCTGTGTAACCAACTTAAAAAGCTCTTTTAGAGGTTGTCATATGAATTCCCGAAAACACTTATTTTGTACCTCAGGATGTATTAGTTCAATTAATCTGAAGTTTTCAGGGCTGTATCCTCTTACTGAGTTGAGTTGGATAAGCTGACAGTTTCTCTATAAGCTGAATTTTAAGTAAGATGTTGTGGAATAACTCACCTAATAATCTCGGTGAACTTTGAACGGGCATTGTGCCCATAATATAAACGACTCCAAAAGTTCCTCAGCTCATCCAAAAGAACGACCCTAGTACTTTGTTTTGACACTAAAAACAATTGATTTCATGCAATCTTTGTGCAGTTATCTTTACTCAAGTTTACCTAGGTTTTTCACACCATGTGGTGGACAAATTGATCTGATGTCAAATAACAAATTAGTTTAGGGCAACATATTAGTTATATTCAGTATGTGTGATTCCTAAGCTTTCCTTTGGTATATAGGTTAATATGGTTCAGAAATATAGTCATTGAAGTACTCTTGTTTGCCTTTTTTTCATGTTTACCCCCTCTTTAAGAGTAGTCTGAGTCTGGTCATAGTCTAGTCCTAGACAAGTTTAACACATATATTTTGGTCTTCTTATCTTTCAGCTGGACTGTTGCCAGATTTTTTGGAAAATGAAAATCTTAGTACTAACCTAAAGTCTGAACAGAAATAGTGTATAAGTAGTCCTACTAGAAGAGGATGGGTAATTCTCGTTTAGCAATAAAAAAAAGTTTTATCTTCATTTTTTTTATGTTTGGTTCAATTTTTCTTTTTAACTTAGTATGAGGATTTAAGTATGCTTATTTTCTTGTCAAAATTTCGAAGGTTCTACAACATTCTTGCTAAGATCTTCAACGATCTTCCATTTCCTTGCCAGGATCTTCAAGGTTCACTGACATTCTTGTCAAGATCTTTAAGGATCTTCAAATCTCTTGCAAAGATCTTTAATTTGGCCGTCAAAATCTTCAAGGATCTTTCTTTTTTATGCCAAGATCTTCAAAGATCTTTCAATTTATTGCCAAGATCTTTAAGGGTCTTTTATTTTCTTTCCAAGATCTTTAAGGATCTTCAAAATTTTCAAAAAGATCCTTGAAGATCTTGGCAAGAAAATGAGAGATCCTCAAAGATCTTAACAAGAATTTGGAAGATCCTCAAAGAATTTTCAAAGATCTTTAAAGGATCTTCAAAGTTCATGTAAAGATCTTTGAAGATCCAGACAAGATCTTGACAGGAAAATGAAAGATCCTTAAAGATCTTGTCAAGAAAGTCAAAGATCCTCAAAGATCTTGGCAAGAAAATGAAAGATCCTTGTAGATCTTGGCAAGAAAATGAAAGATCCTTGAAGATCTTGGCAAGAAAATGAAAGATCCTTGAAGATCTTGGCAAGAAAATGAAAGATCCTTGAAGATCTTGGCAAGAAAATGAAGGATCCTTGAAGATCTTAACAAGAATTTTGAAGATCCTCATGAAGATCCTCAAGAGGATCCTCAAAGATCCTCATGAAGATCTTGTAAGATCCTTAAAGATCCTTGAAAGATTTTCACCAGGGATTAAAAGATTGATGAAAGTAACAGACTTGAAAACAAAAGAGCTTCATGAAAATGCAATGGAAAGAAAAAATTATGAATTTTCAATAAGTTATGTCAATGTGATTTTTTGCAGCAACAGTGCTTTTAATTTATTTCTTACAGTTTCCTTTTTTATTTTTTAAGTAAGTCACATTAGGGAGCAAAATTGTTCTCTTTGCCAAATTCAGAAGAAGACACTTATTGAACAGTTAAGTTACTCTCTGTGATCCCAAAGTGCAGCAACAAACAAATCTTCCCATAGTGCTTTAACAGCTGACATGTGGCTGATCTTAAGGGACACTTTTATCACACCTTTATCACTTAGATCATTTGCTACGCTGTCATCAAAAAGAAATATGACTTTCACTTAACTTTTGTTTGCTTCACCTTAGTGGTGAACCAAAGTATCCATTCTACACTTAGTTGATTTAATCATAAGTTGCATTATGCTGGAAGGCAAATCGCAACAAAACAAAGCAAAACAAGACAAAAAGTAATAAAAAAGAACCTGAATATAAATTTGTCCTGAAGAATTCATTTAACGCAGCAACTGCAAGTAATAGTTATTTTTCCGTGGAGAAAAACATATGTAAATCCGTAGCATTGTGTAAGCTTTCAATTAAAAATAAACAAACCAAACTTCACATATGCCTTCGACGTCATTTTATTATTCTGGGTTTCAAATAACTTTCCTATTAGGTAATTTGTCACGGTTTAGATTGATACGAGCAATGCTCAGAAAAAGAAATGTGGGTATAAACTGGAACAGTCCGTGGTTCCAACCCCTTGCGGCTACATGTACCGGCATTTCATAACCAAGTCTTGCGCAATTTTGAACAAGACTACATTGTTAAAACGTACTTACTTGTGTTAACTACACGTACTTCTTAGGCGTAGTGAACGCAATGTGCCTAGTAAACTCTTACCTCTGTTTTGCATTCCACAAAAGGCTTCGCTAAACCCGAGATTCTTCTGCAATCGTTGCCCATTAAGCTCATTATTTCAGATAAATCTTCGTTTTACCATATCCGCCATCTTTAATAGCGCGCCATGTGTCCTGCAGCTGGGTATGAAGTGATTGGCTCAACTTGGCTACAAAGCGGAAATGAGTTGGATTAAAGCCGGAAGTTCGGATCACTTGTCTTTGTCATACGTATTAGCAGACAAACAAACAAACAGACCATGGCTTTCTGAAACACGTTTACGAAATTCTACGAAACCCAAAATATAGGAAACTTGGAAAAAATCTTGTGAAGGTTACTCTTTTTAAGTTTTGTCAGTTGTCAATTAGTTGCGAAATTTATTCTTCACACAGCAGGATTTCGCCTGTCCTGAGGTAAAACTGAAACAAAACTGAAACGAGATTGTGGCAGATGGAAAACTTTTTCTACAGGCATGGTCCATCAATATAATGGCCACGATTACAGTAAACCTGGTGTGAAATGCTTGTGTGGCATAAAACTTTTCAACCTGACTTTGTTAACCCGGTTGTTGAATTGTGAACGACTCGTCACAATATAGCGACATTGATATCTGTTGTCATTAAGCCCGTTTCAGTATTGGCCATCTAGCGCAAACTCCGCTCTAACCTTCTATTTCTGGAAATAACACATCTACGCCGCGACTAGATCTTTGCAACGAGCACAACAGTTCTTACTGTCAATCCCATAATGTTTGTACTTCGGCTTCTCGGATCCATTGTCTAAGATATTGGCATTTATATTATACACGTTTTCGTGTTCGCAGAAACACCAACATTGGTAAACAACGATTGGAGCGCGGAAGGGAACCTCAGTGTTTATTCGATTACCTCTTATCATTCCTTAAGGATTGTACTTCTAATTTGTTTTTACACCGGTGTAAATCGTTAAGGTCAGTAGAGTGGACTTCATTTGAATTTTGTAGAAGGATTACGATCGCCATGTGTGTGCGACATGAAGTACAGTTGTTCGTCATTTTATCTGTTTTTGTACATCTAAGTGTTTGTGTATGGCCTTGGCCAAATTGGGGGGATAAACCAAAACCTATTGACGGAAACTGGAGCGCTTGGTCAGCTTGGAGTTCTTGCAAAATCCCATCGGATAGCAATTTGCTGCCATTTCGACACAAAGAAAGAGATTGCACTAACCCAAAACCGAAAAATGGCGGAGCCGATTGCGTAGGAGAAACGAGACGTACCTCGGGTTGCGACGATTGTAATATTCCCCTTGGCATGGAGAGTGGTCGAATACAAGATTCGTTCGTGACGGCTCTGGACTCGCACAAAGATTTCCCTGCCTCGTCGGCCAGATTGAACGGGAAATCTGCTTGGTGTTCTGATTATCCCGATAGCCTATTGGAACCTTTGTACCTTCAAATCGACATGAAGAGAATAACGACGATATCTGCAATCGCAACACAAGGTTTCTACCCTCCAGTGGAATTAATGTCTCTTCGAATGGGAAGAGTTAGCAAATATCAACTGAAGTACAGTATGGACGGTGTTTCATGGCAGCTTTATAAAAACAGCGACAATGCTACAATTTTATTTGGGAATAAAAAACGAAACGGTACTGTGCTTAATGTGCTTACACCGGAAATCACCGCACGTTTTCTACGCGTGTACCCATCCAGTTACTTTTCCTTCGTTTGCATGAGGCTAGAAGTGTATGGTTGTTCGTTCGGTTGTGGCGGCGCTTTGGCCCAAGAACCTGGAAACATCGTGACAGAGGGTACGCCGACGGAAGATCAAGATTGTCTGTGGTCGGTGATCTTACCAAACACTTCACAAATGCATTTTGATTTTATTAATTTCAACATTCCTTGTAGTAATGGATTAGTGGAGTTCAGAGATGGTGGAATGCCTTATGCAACTGCACCCTTATTGGTCGAGTATTGTGGTTACGAAAGCAGCCTTCCTCCCCCAGTCAGTTCTAACAGTAGTAGGTTATGGGTACGATACAAGTCTAATTCCTCAGATCCTCAGGTTGGCTTTTATGCAGTGTATTTCCCAGGTTGCGAGGAACAATTACAAGGAAGTAATGGTGATGTCAAGTCACCTAATTTTCCTAAAGAATATTTTCACAATTCTAAATGTACATGGACCATCTCTGTGCCGGAAGGAAAATCTGTGAAATTACTTTTTTTGGATTTTAAAGTCGAGGGAGACCTAAATAGGCAGAGGTGCCCCCATGATCATCTGACAATATGGAATGGCACTGATTCGAATGCAACAATCATTGGAAAGTTCTGCAATAGCAATCCACCCCCTTCAGTTATCTGTAGCTCAGGGAATACCCTTCGCCTGAAATTCCACAGTGATGATGCAATAGCTTGGACAGGATTTCATATCAGGTATCAAGCTGCTGAGCCGTCAGCATATTGTTCTGAAATTTCTTCATCTGTTGTCATGCCAACATCATCGCGGTCATCTATGTCCCATATGGCCCTCACTCGCACGCCATATTTAACCACACAGCATGCATTGTTTCCTGCAAGTGGTTATCTTGCAGAGTTAACACCAACATTTGTAAGCTTATCAACCTCAATGGCTTTAAATGGAACATTTGCCTTTTCTGGAACTACCATAATTGGAGAAATGCATGCTGCAGCAAGAGGCAAACAAGATGATGAAGATGAGGATGACAGCCTGTTGACTGTGGTTGTTCTTTCAGTGTTAGCTTTTCTTGTCATTTGCATGATTTTGGCAAGTATGGTGCCCTGTGCAAAACGTCACATTGAAAAGCGAAAGCAGGAGAAAGAAATGAACTTGGTGTTTGCTGCTAGTTCAAGTATTCCTGAAACAAACAGCAAAGAGACATTTGAAGTTGTAGACAACAATACATTACCAGTCCCAGAGATTGTAATGTGTGAAGGATCCTCCTGTGAGGAAATCCTTCCCCTGGCTGGAGTAGCAGAGAGTGTTTCTCTCTGTGAAACTTCTACAGGGGAAGAAACTAATGCTAAAATTGATACAGGGAGAAGTAAGTTGACCTCTAAAGCAGGAGGTGGTATAGAGCAGATGGAAGATGGACTGAATGACTTAGGGAATGAGTTTGATGAGAACTCCTCCATTAATCTTGATGGTGCTGAAACAGAGATGGATTGCTTAAAGATGTCCTACGAGGATCTAGGCAGTAGTTTTGCCTCTGAAATGCAAGCAATGTTGAGTCATTTTGTAGAAAGTGATGATCAACCAGCTCAGAATGAAAGACATTCATCAAATCCAAAAACTTCCTCCCAGGACTGTGATCATGAAACAGGAAAGACAAACATGAATGGCATGGAAGCTAAGGATATTGGTAACATTCCTCACAGCACAATTCAAGATGATAACAGGTCAAACCTATCAACTGAGAAGGCACCTTCATCCTCCATCTCCAGTCAGGAGGAGAAAAGACAAAGCTTACTTAATGGGGATGAGGCAGCTGATGAAAATGAAACATGGGAAATGCAGCCTATTCATACTGATGGTCACAGTTGGAGGAAAGCAGCCAAAGATGGAGTTTCAGTATCCTGCAAAGACAAGAAAGACTCTGGCTGTGCTTCAAGCAGTGAGAACTTACATTCTGTTGAAAGATGTCTCCTTGATGCTGGTGATACAGAGACTATTGTTTAGAGTAAGTGCAGGTATCATAAATTGAAAGCTATCAAAATGTGTCAAGTTATCTCTATAATACTAAAGATGGTAAACATTTAGAACTGTGGGTTCTAATATGTTTTCCTAGTTACCAACTAGAGCATACCAGGTGAAGATACATTTTTTTAGTTAATAATGGGATGTTGGCAATATGCTGTTCAGGATTATATGCTATTTAAATCTAGTGATTAACCTTTTCACTCCTTTTTATGAGAGAAAATTTAACTCACATGTGTTAAGAGAATTAACAAAATCATCAACTGGGGAACATAACATTGAAAAGTCAAAGCAGAGATGCTGTGTTAATTACCCAGCAATTTTAAAGGTGGTCTGTAATATCAAAGTTGTACAATTCATCCAAAGACTAGAGTTAGTCACCTACGAAGTGCTCTGTTATTAATGGAGTTTTGTCCATGTTACAGCATATTCTCAGCACTAAAAATGAACTGTAAGGATTTACAGTCAAGTGAGTTAGTTTTTAGACCTTTGGAATGAAAGGGTCAAGATTTAATGTAGAGGCTGAAGAGACAAATGGGGACAGATTTGAACACTGATCTTTTAACTGGTGGGATATAGTTATGTTTAAAAATTTACTCCAGTTTTATTATAGGCATTAACAAAAATATTTATTAGTTAAAAATTTAGTTTTTGGTAATTTGTTTTGGCATATTGTTAAGTTTGGGAGAGTTCTAAAAGATTTTGTTTAAATTTAAATGTAAAAAGAAATTAAGGAGATGTGAGCTTGCCAGGAATGTTATTTATATCATGAAAGGGCTTAAGTTATCAATATTTCATAAACAGACACATTTAAGGAGTGAGTGTTAGATTTAAGGGGGCAAATATGCTGCAGACATTTCACATATACTCTACCAAAAATGCTGTTATGGAAAACAAGTAGAATTTCTCATATTCTCATATCATTTACTCTTTAACTCTCATGATTGACCAAAACAGAATTTCTCCTTGCAATATCAATACAATATCAAGTAGATAAGTGATGAGAATAAAGAAAAATATCAATTTGGGAATAATTAGTTGACCTAATGCTAAAATTCTCTGAACTAACATAAAAATTGTATGGTTGGCAGTAAGGAGGATGACAAATTTGATCTGGGAGTTAAAGGGTCAATACCACTGATTGACGAGAATACTTGTGAATATTTTTTTTTTGTATTTACGCATGTTTGTTCAGTTAAACTAGAGGGCTATCATTCTTCATTCCATGTTAAAATTCAGAAGTGGGGCATAAGAGATGCATTGTTTTAAGGAAAACACAAACTGGTGCAGAGATTCTGATGAGTAAAAGTACAAACAGATATTGCCTATAGATAATGAAATATTCAGGATCACTAAAGATCTCATTTTAGAATTTTCTTAGTGCTCTTTTAAAAATTACTTGTTAGCTTTGAAAAGATATCTTGTAAAAAAATTTATATCAATGTGATATAACTTTAAATTGGCAGACATGTGCATGATAGTGGTCTGCTTGAGCCTTATGCTCTAACCTTTTGTTACCCATCAGTACTCATACCACTACTCAACCATTGCAATGAGAGACCAAAAGTAACAATTATGTTCGTTACTTGTAATAATGATGTTTGTGTTGAATAATTTAAATATGGTACAGTTTGAAGGGTTAATTACTTTGGTAACATTCTGCCCAAAATACATGTAGCTCCAATATATTGTTAGTTTGTTCTGTAGACTTAATTTACAAGAACTGTGTGAATTGTCAGCTTCAAGAACAAGTACATAATCTTTATTGCAGCCCCCTCTTTTCCTTGATCTTTTTCTATTTTTTATTTATTTTTTTTTTCAAATACAGTTTTCCCTCTTTTTTTGTAATTGATTTATGGTCTTTAAAGGTAATATCTTTGTATTTGCTTACACAACTAACTCTGCCAAGGGTGTCTACTGTCACTCTTGCTGGTCTCAAGCCTGAATGAAAGAGGAGGGGTTGTTATCAAGCAGTAAATTTATTTGGTTGTCCCATTTTTTAAATTTTTATGAGAAATTGATGAATGATTATTATTTTCTGCCAATATTTTCCTTGCCACCTTTCCCATAATGTAATGTTTAATTTCTAATGTGAGGGTTCACCTCCAACAACCCATATGTACTTTGAATGCTACACGTACATGAATGCTACATAGATCTTAATTCCTGTTCTGTTTTTATCTTTGATACTTCTGCTTTAAATGACATCTCAAGAAAAGGTAGAAAGGAAGTTGAAGATTAAGAGTTAAATTTTTTCTGTTGTAGGAGCAGTGTAATCAGTTTCAAGCTGGTTCCAATCTCCGTTCCAAAAACAAATCCACAAAGCTCGATGAGACAGCCCTCTTTGGTGGAGGCTGCAAGCACGAAGTGCCACTGAAGTTTTTCAGCTTAAATAGAGGAGAAGAGTATTTACATGCAACAGGAAATCTGTACATTATTGGTCAGTTATTGTTAAGAAATATGTAACCAGAGTGCCTTGTAGGATGCATAAATTAAGAGACATGTCACTTTTAGGTTCCTAAGGAAAGAATTTGTGTATGATAGTCGTACTGCTGTATAGCATAACTCTGTTTTATATACCATTTCTATTAGGGTACTCAATGAAACTAGGGAACAAATAAATTACTGCATGGACATTGTGGCTAATAATGATTATATTTTTATTAAACAGGATTGGAAATGCTGTGTATTTGCTAAAATGGATTAAAAATCACGTGCAAGATAAAGCTATCGACAGTCGCTTCTTCTATGATATTGCATGTGTGCTGGATACACATTTGAGAGTAAGATTTTTTAGCGGTTTTATTTGAATTAAGTTGTGGTCATGGTACTCTGGCATTTTTGCTTGTTAAATGATGCCCTGTTGTTTTTAATTTATCTTCTCTGTAGAATACGCACCAGGAAACATTGTTTGAAAATGCTACTCTTGCGATACCTGCATTTCACTGCTATGGACACAAAGTTTCTTGTCAGGTATTTTGAAATATTTTCCTTTTGAACACTTTTGAGGAGTTGAAAGGTATTGAAAAAACACATGCATGCTTACTCTAAAACAGTTATTGTTTTCGTGAAGCTTTGTTTGGTCTTTTGTAACGCCAGGTCAACTACAGTGGAAGACGGCTGGAAGGGTTCGGGATGAGTGATGGCGAGGTGATGGAGAGACTGTGGTCTTACTTGAGGCCAACAGCAAAAATAACGAAGGAAATGACTCCAGCCCACCGAGTTGATACATTAACTGACTTCTTGATGCATTACGCTAAAAAGTCAATTTCGAACCTTGGTAATTTAGCTGTTAATCTTCACGTTTTACAAATACAGTTATCACCACAGTATATCATATTATAAACGATTTGTGATATGTTTTCGTAAACTCAAACTTTATCTTGCTGTTTTTCACCATGTTTCGTTATTCCCAAAAATTTAGGAAAACGACTTCGTGACCATTTAAAGAAAGCAGTGGAAACGGAGAAAGAAACTGAAGAGCAACTCAATTTGCATCTTGAGAAGTTGAATGAGACACGTAGGGATTTGATTTCGTTACTTTCTTTATTTTTCCCTTCAACTAATTACATTGTTCCTTTACGTGTTAAAAAGAATTAGACTTCATTGCATGCGCGTCCTGTCGTGAGCTTTATGTCGTAAATAAATGTACGGTTAACGTTCCTTAAGAACTTTTGTAAAGAAACCACATGGTATGTTTTCATACTCCATGGACCAACTTCATTCAAATAACTTCAGCTTAAGTGGTGCACTATTTTGATACAATCAATTGTGTATTCTTTTCCTTTCATTAGCGAATTGGCATTTGGGTATTGCGGAATACTAGAAAATGAAACTTCGATAAATGTAACTTTGTTAGATACATAGGTATGTCTAGATGATGATACAGCCCCATTTTACTATTACCAAGGTATTAAGGTGGACGTATCCAGCGTCTCAGAGTGGAGCATTATGGAGAAATCTACGGCTAACAAAGCGGCCAGTACAGGAAGACCCAGTACGTACAAACTTCGCCTATTCATTGAGGGGAACTTATTTGGAATGGTTCACCTTTAACGACCTATAATAATCATGACAAATGAATGATTTCCATTGTACTTTGCTCCCCTTTTGATTACAGAGGGATAAATGTTTTGAAGTGCTTAAGAGGAAATTAGAGTACTACAACTGAAGTTCAGATAGGTACACGCAAGTTACTTAAACAGTTACAAGTTCGTTTATGATTTTACGTTTCCTACTTGAAGGTTCATCACCAGATGATTACCCGGACAAGTTGAGGCAGTTTTTCTGTGTAAGGTATGAAGAAGCATGGGGATCTGGTTTTCATACAATGTTTACCCCAAATTTTACAGGAAATGTGTCACTTTTGGTCCATCACTTTCTGTCATTTCTCCTGACTTTCTCTGATGCTTGTCTTCTGAATTTTCAAACTGTTCATTACCAGAACAAACCTGCAAAAATGTTCCCCGGCATCTGAAACTTGGAAAGTACTAACCGATCAGCTTGACAGGTATGAAACCATATTTTGGATCCTGCAATTTATTCCCCTAATCTGGGAACTAAATGATCTTTACCTAAGGATATTAAAACGATTTTCAAATGAGGTCCGCCAAAACAAAGCAAAGAACTCATTACCAGCCACAAAATCTAGAAATAGCTTATCATAGAAGTAAACAGACAATCAGGCAGTCGGGCAATCAGAATTATGGACAATTCTATGTCATTAAACGTGGAAGTCGTTATTGGTATTTCACTGGGTTCTCAGGGCAAGTTTTGATTGCCAATCGCACTTCAAAGCAATGCAAATCCAAACCAATAATTTCAACCAAATTTTGGGTTTCTCCACTGTTTTCCTTTACGCTGGTAATAGGTTGGATCAACAGCTAAAGAACCTTGAGGGCGGCCAACCCCGATGGTCTCCTGACAGTATATTGCATACCTCCGCGATTTGCAAGACAAGCGTCGAGAAGACTTGCTATTATCCATGCATTTCACGTGCTCAGAAAGGTGGTTTCTCTTACAACTGATGAAGAAATATGCAGGTATTGCATTGATATGTTCCAGTGCTAACATTCGTCGATAAAAGCCCGATTACAGCTAACCAACACATCGTATTGAAATGATTATAACCTAGGCTTTCTAGGGTATCATTTTGACTCATGTCGTGTTAATTCTTAAGATGGACAAGCCATTGCAAAACGGCTTTGTACGCAAATTACAAAGGCAACGGGAGCCATTAAACAGCTGGTCAAGGAGTACACAAGACAAAACGTTGACACGGTGGGTTGTAAATACCCCTCCACAATTGCAGTTGAAGACGCGCTAAGCATCGACAGTCCACTGTGGCGTGTACTAAACGATGACATCCAACCGCAGTCTGCTGATCCCTATTGTTTAAAGAGGCAACTCATTGATTTGTTTCACACACGCAAAAGATGCTTAGAGGAAATAGCCAACACCAGAAGAAGAAATGGCTCGGATGTTCAGTCATTTCGAGGGAAAGTTGAAGGTATTGGACACTTGGTCAAAGGAACTGATGGCACAGAAAGATACGGAGCGAGCTCGCGCATTACTCTCCATTGCCCGCACTAAAATGGATGAGCTTTCCGTATTCACAGGTCATCTCCACGGTCTCTTTTCTAATGATGATGGTAGCCATGAGGAATGGGAAGCTCAGTTTGACCTTAGAATTTTCCCCGAAGTGGATTGTGATGATGCCGATGAGGAGGTTCAGATGAAAGACGATTACAACACTGATGAAGCTGACGTGGTTCAACAGCTTGGCCAAAGTGAAGTCTTTGAGGACCTGCGTTCCGTTCTCAATGCTGAATACGGAAGTGACAGTGAATCTGATTCAGATAGTTCAGATTTAAACACAGAAATATCTTGATTGTAAGTTGAGTCCTTTCAACTGCCTGTTCCTTTTCCTCTCTCAATCAAGAATGTAAATCTACGAACAAGTCACTGGGTAAAATGCCAAATTTTAGTGTCATTTAAGTAAAATTAAACAACTATTAAACCCAAAGACAAATTTAAGCCATGTTTACTAAACTTAAACATGACTTTAAAATGTACCTTTGTTTAGGCGAGGTTTAAGCATTCTTAAATGCAAATTAAATCGACATTGAGATTTAAGCTATGTTTAAGTCATTTTAACCGTACTTAAATCCTTTGAAGGATTTAGGGTTACTTTAAACCACCTTAAATCTAACGTTAAACCTATTGGGAAGATTTAAGGTCTAGTTAAAGGAGCCTTAAATACAACATTAAATTTATCATAATATTTATGCCGTGTTTAAGGACCTTAAAAACACATCAAATCTTTTGGTGTACACCAAGTCTACTTTATTGACATAATCTCTCACCAGAACCAGAAACCATACGAGAGCAGCCTCCAGCAACCTTCAATGAATTAATCATAGATTAATATTAATATTATGTATTTAGTAAAGCCACAATATTTCACGCTACTGATTTTATTGCTTTTTCAATTCTTTGGGTAATGAAACTGTGTTTGTTGATTGTGAACAAGAGACTTGATTTCTTGTGTTGGAAACTGTTTCACTAAAGGAAGGTGGTTGCACAGGGAATTTGACTAACCTGAGCAAATAAGGTACATTTCTTCAAAACCATATAGTTTTAGTATATACCAAACCAGTGGACAGTGTTTTTTGCATGCTCTGATTGGCTACTCAAACTCAGGATAGTACATGCATGTGCTATCCACTTCCCAGCTTAAGCTGAAGTGTGAAAAACTTTTTTTTGCAGTGTTCTGAGATATAAATTTATAATTCTTTTATCTCACTGGTTTGGTATATACTTCACAGCTCATTAAATATCCACCACCACTAAGGGGAATAATATTTATTGTTAAATATATTAAAAACAACAACGACATGTGAATGTAGATTGATGTTAATAACTGGCTGGTAAAATAATGGCACGGCGTGGAATAGGGCAAACTGCCATGAGTTTTACATTGTCAAGAGTTAAATAAGCTCCAGCAAAAAGACTGTGTATCCTATAAACAGGCAAAAAGTAGCTTGATGCTCTAGGTTCAAAGTTATTTGCGTCCCACACACAAAGGGTATTAAAACTTCCCAAGCATTGGTTTTGCTGAACAAGGAAACCGGGGTTTCTGAGCATGAAGTAAACAGCTCTGAACTGCAAACGTCACCAGACATCTCTAACTGAACGTTGAAAAGCGCGCGTTTGTATCGAGGACGCGGTATGTCTCGTCCCCAGAGTGAGGCCGAGATCCTTATGCGCATGACAAATACCGTATGAACGCCAATCAAATGTCCAAAACTATAATCGCGGGATATTTGATCTTTCACTGTCGTTCGTTCACTCGGTCGAGTTTCGTTTCGTTGCGGGCACGTGTTTAGATTCTTCCTCGATAGGATGATGGCTGCAAACGATCCAGTTCAAGAGAGACAGCTTGTTCTTATGGAAAGAATGAGTAGAAGGATTGATTCGATTCTCGAAGGGCAAAAGAAACTAGAAGATACGAATGCAGTCCTTCGGCAAGAAAATGCAAAGCTGAAGAACCAACTTGCGAGTCTGGAAGGGCAGGCAAAGAAGAAAGGCAACAAACGTTCTAAAAGCTCTCGCAGAGAATCAAATGTTGTGATTCCAAATGACTTAAGGGTAAATATTCTTTAATTACTTTAAGGATATAAATTTTTTCAACTTTAGTACCGTTAAGTTGTGTTTGAGAGTTTCAGTTGCGGTGTATCAGAAGCATAAAACGTGTCTTCAAAGACACCGCCATTCCGCCATCACGCGTGTTCTGTGTTAACTTAAAGCACAATATGTGTAGATGTTGGTTCTAGTGCTTATCACAAAGTTGGAACATCCTTGTGCTGAATTCTTGTGCCTATTTTGCAAGCATTTAGCAAAAATACTGTTTACCCAGTTTAAAATTCCACTGTGTACTGTTTACCCAAAAACCCTGCTGACCCTGATTAAAGAAATAAACAAGTTTGTGGTTTGAATTGACTTTTGACATATGATGTTCTTCCATATTATCTTCCAGAAACGGTTTCGGTTCATCTACAAAAAGATGGTAGAAAAAAAAGTGACACAAGGTTTCATCATTGATGAGGAGTATGTTATTTTTTTACCATACATAAGATGATGTATTTAAATAGCAAGGCACTAAGAGAGATGGCATGCAAGATATTAGAATTAAAACTTTACCACCAAGAACTAAATATCTCTCTGACCAGCTTCTTCTAAGGGACTGTTAGTTATCTGTTTTGAGGCTAGTGTTTAGAGTCTGGGGCCAGTGTAAAATATTCAAATTGGGAGTAGGAGGTGGTAAACTTTTAGAATCTGTTATTTCAACTATTATGTTGCTGATAGATTAATACATGCAAATTTTTGTTTTGAGAAATCTTTTCCCTCCAGGAACCAGAAATCCTAATGTCAGTTTGAAGGTGTAAAAAGCATGTAGCTTCTGCACTGTACCAGCAGTGATTAGAAAATTGTCCCTCTTGTATAACTGCTTTACTTGAATTATTATTTCCTTTTTCGGCTGAATAATAATATTATAACTGCCTCTGGCTATTGTTTAAAACAAAAATAACATTCTCATTTTTATTACAGTCCACAGTCAGAGAGAAACTAGAGTATTTTTACAAAAGTGAAAGAAGTACTGAAAAAAAGAGCATGGAGGAGAAAGCTGCCTATGGACTGACTTACAAATGGAAGGTATTACATTACAGGAATCAAGTTTTAATGTTGTGTGCAAGTTAGAACAAGAAACATTTACCTTGTGCAAAATCAAACAAATTTTCTGAAATATGTTGGACAGAAAACTTAAAAACTAAGAGGGAAAACACAATATTACCATCATTAATTCTTTTAATTAATATATATCCATAAGCTGATGTTACATATACACATAGACTTGTCATTGTATTGTAATTTTAGGATATCATGCAGCAATAATAATTATTGTTTTTAACTCAACAGCTCAGTTTTATCGGTACTTCAAAACAACTAAAGAAAGAGAGCAGAGGATAAGAAAAGGGAAAAATGAAGAGCATAAAGAAAAGTGCAAAAGGAGCAGGCGTTTGCTAAATGTAAGGACTAGCTAAGTTGTCTTTCTTTTGCCATGCTAAACCTATATTCAAGAATAAATTTTCAAGATAGTGTGGCTGAAGCATGGCTTCTGAATCAAACGTTTCAATTCAGTTTGACAACAAGTGTTGTTTAATACTGTGGCAAATTTGTGCATGGCATTGTACCACAATACAATGTGGGATAATATACAGCAACAAAAAATGAAACAATGCCATGCACAAATTTGTCATACACTGTAAGTAGGACTGGTATGTTTACAACTGGTGTACAAATACACATTAATTAGGAAAGTCAACCTTGCTGGTAGTTAACCAAATAACATGGGTTTGCTTTAATTTAGTACTGTTTTGTAGCATGAATTATTTTCTGGGAGTTCTATTTATTGCTGATTGTTATTTTCATATTTTATATCTTTTGTGGGATATCATTTTGAGTTAGAAAAGTATTTCTATTTGACAATAACTTATATGTTTCATAGATATAATTTGGTCTGGTTATTAACTAAATAATGACTAAGTTGTTGCTTTTTGTTCCATTAGAAACTGGAAAGGCGTCAGTCATCCTATGAGATGCTACAAGCTTCTATGACACCAAAAGAAAAACAGTATTATAGTGAAATCCTTTACATTGATTATATGAGTAGCAAAGAATCAGATTATGAGGAGCAAGAAGATTTCATTACTGGTGAAAAAGAAAAGAAACTGGCAAGATATGTAACCAAGAAGCTATCATGGGAAAGAACAAGCTTGACAAATGCAAAAGCCAGGCTAGACAGAACCTACAAAAATAATTTGACCCCCCATGCCAGGGCAATGGCTAAGCCAAGGAGTGTTGGTGGCATGTCGGAGAGGCCTGCACCTGCTGGCCCACTTTGGGCTGTCAGGCAGATAAACAAAGAGTCGTGATTGAAAAAATACTTAACACTTTTTTTACTTTTTATTCATTTATTTATCATGTATTTAATGGCAAACTGAAGTAATTGTTTTGTTAGAACAAATTATTGTCATCTAGATCACAGGGATAGTTTCTTCCAAGTATTGTTAAATTTATTGACTTATGATGGGGAAAATTTGTTCCTGTCAAGCATAAATAAGCTAGGTATGTGTGACATTTTAACCCTTTAACTCCCAAGATCTGATTGGTAACTATCCTCTCTAGCTGCTACATATTTCCCTGTAACTTAGTTATGAGAATCTGGTGTGATATCAAGACAAAGACCTATACCTGATAAGTTTGAGAATTGTCATTATCTCTTTGCTGGATAAGTTCAAGATATTTTAGGGAGAAGTTACTTGTTAATCACTCCTGGGAGTTAAAGGGTTAATTACAAATAGGCAGTAGCTTTAAGAATGTGTACCAGTGAATTTAAAATAAAAGAAACTTCAAACATATATTGTTTAGTGTGATATGTGACCTGGTGGGTGGCAGTTTAGTAAAGAAACAACAAAACAATAATATTTCACTGATTTCACAAATTTGATTCAAAACTAAAATAAGCAACAAATTTTGAGCAGATTAATTTGCATTAAATGGTACTTTGACAACATTAAATGTTTGAGCTCTGTTTACTTCAATTAAACAGTACTTAAACATACAGGAATGTTTTGGACACATTTAATGTGCACTTAAACCTGCATTAAGTTTTAGCCTTAAGATAGTATAAGCCAGGTTTAAGTCCAACTTAAATCTAGGTATAAGTGACTTAAACATCAACTTAAACTTATTAAACCTGAGTTTAAGACAGGATTAATCCATGTTTAAGGACACCTAAATATATCTTTTCTCCATGTGAGTGTTACCAATCAGCTAAAAAAATTAAGCTCAGTGTCAACTAGTGTCAACAAAACATGATTCAAGTTAGGAATTGTGATTTATTTTCTTTTACATCAGAAAATTTAATGAACATATAACTGTAATATAAAAAAGAAATAGAAAGATTAACAACAGGAGAGTATGAAGGAATGCGAACAGCTCTACTACTTGATAATTACTGAAGGTTTCAACTGAGACGGTTTACTTTTGTAATTGAAAATTATAAGTGGCAACATCAGCAATCTGCATTAAAAGCCTTGAGTTACTGTTGAAACTTTCTCTTCTCAATGTATAAGCATTAAAAATACTGTTCATAAATGTACTTCAGTTGCAGTTTTCAATTGAATGTACAAACTCAATAAAATATATAATATCTAAATACTTTTAAATACAAAAAGTCACTGGGGAGAAGGGGAATGCTATAACAGAACATTGTCCCAGTGATAATAACATGAACATTTTTGTCTTTAGTGAAAGATACATGCTTTGGTATCCTGTTAAATGGTAATATAGAGTTGATGCATTCTGATCTTTACCATTATTTTGGTTCTTGCTGCAGTTTAGTTCTCTGCAACACTGACTGCAGCCACAGCTTTAGTTTTCTCATCAAAGGTAACAAAGAGCATTGGTGTATTTAGGAATGCTTCAACAACAATATCTTCAGTTAATGACTGCTTAGCGTCAACTTTAAACAACTGTAAGGCACTGAGCAAAGTATCATTAAAAATGTTACAGTGGTGTTAATGTCATCATGTCTCAGCAATGCCTGCAAGTGATACTGACTGCTGCAAGCAGACACTTTCTGCCTGAGGCCACATGTTTCACACTTTACTACATTCCCTGGTGTTGCTGGAAGCTTTTTGTTACATTTGCAACATTGGCGATAGCACATGAAATTTTGAACACCAAGGACTTCAGCATTTGTTGATGTTTGGGTGAAGTAGTCTGGCAAATCACCTGGTGAAGCTACTTCCTCTGGGAAAGGATCAGCTGGTGGAATGGAACAGTCGTGCTTTGGTGTAGTAAGGTAAATTGAGTAGTTGTCATTATCCTTCGTCACTTTAAGGTTACAGAAGTTATTTGTGTTGTCGTCTGCAACTTCTGTAATCAGGTCCTCCCACAGGGTTAGTTTGATTGATCCAGATGGATCTAGGAGGCAACAATCAGCTTTCGACTTCATGCCATCTCTTGTGATTATTTTCTTCACTCCAGATAAGTGGACTACTTTGGCTTTGAGATTAATAAGCTGGTTATTGGTGACATTCGAGAGCATCGAGATGTTTAGAGTCGAGGGAATCTCTTCTTGAAGAAAAGTGACCTCCTTCAGTTCCTCTATTTGGACTCTTACATTCATGAGAACACTGTCATTTTTAATAGTGAAGTTGCTAATCTTTACTGAGGACTTTTGTTTGCTGCATCTTTCAAAGTCAAGATGCTTGCTTGAAGAGAAACAGTACTTTGGTCGCTTCTCTTTGAATAAGCATATCAAAATAGCGAGTCTTGTTGGAGTGCTTAACAGGGGATACGTTATGAATGTATCCTGTTAGGTTGTTCATTGTTGTTGTCTATTACAACCGAGGTGTGTCTACCTGGAGAGCGAAGAGAAATAAATGGTATCAGTAACTGTGGGTTGTATAACAGGTATCAAAGAAAACTGCAATCTGTATGTACTACAGGGCACAAAAGCAATAATCATAAAATAAACATACCTGGATATGTGTTGCATATCACATATCTGCAGATTACCCCCTAAATGTCAATCACAGTGCATGATTGGTATCTAAGGTGTACATTTGAGTTAATTTCATTTTTTTGTACTCATTAACTATGAATATTCTCTTTAAGACAAAAAGAAAAACACATGGAAGTTACAGTGAAGGTGACAAGAAAACCATAAAGGTCTATTTTTGAATCAATGTACAGATTGCTTTGTGATCAGAAAAATAAGTTTCTAAAATGTGTACATGGATTTGTGATTCAGGTAAATTAGTGTAGACATGGTCTATAGTGGTTCTGTTATTAGTAGTAGAACATGATACCAGTTGTCTGTAACTGTGATCTCTTATAAATAGATTATAAAGAGGAATCTCGTCTTTTTCACTTAACCAATTGATATTGAAATCGCCAATGAAAACTTTGAAACCTGAAATATCAAGGGTAAGAAGTCCGATCAATGCTACACACATTTGTCTAATTGGCACTCTTGGTGACCGATATATGCCTATTATGGTAATATGTGGAACTGTTGTAACCTTAATGATAGTTATTTCAACACCACCAGTGTTGTTGCAAACTGGATATCCAGGTAGAAAAGGAATTTTACTGTACACTGCAGTTCCACCATAAGGTCTTGTACTGAAAACGTCAAGTTGACTGTCATTTCTAAATAGGGTATACCCAGTGATGCTGTAGTCAGTATCACTGTCTAAGTAACATAACCGTGTTTCTGAGAATACATTTACATCCATGTTTGAGTAGTTTAAGTCTTTTTGTATGTCCTGAATATGTCTATGCAATGACCTTGAATTAAGGAAACATATCTTAAAGGCTGTTGGATCTGTTTTATAAATTGGAACTATGGAAAGCTTGAGGTGCTGGTCTTTTCTTAAATGTTGCATTTCTGCTTTTACTTCAGGATTAACAACTATTTTGCTTTGACAAAGGTCAGTAATATACAATCCCTCAATGGTTGTTACTCTGCTCAGTCCTAGATAATGTACATGAGGTATTGCTCTCCTGGTGTTAAAGTTAACAACTATTCTAGTTTCAGTGTCACCCTGTGATCTATGTATTGTTTTTGCTGCTGCAGGTCTAAGTGGAAACTGCTTTCTTACAACTTGAGCTGTTCTATTTCTTCCAACTGCAAATTGTGCAGTAACAGGTTTGATGGGGGTCCACGTGCATTCAATGCCATTGACATACACATGTCTGTTGTCATGTCTGGTTTTCTCACCAACATCCACATAGTCAAATTGAACCCAAATTATACCAGATGGTATATTTGTGTCATACAATTTTATCATCTTGATGATGCCGCCAGCACCATTTGTGATACCATCATCAGTTCTTACATTTATGGCTATTTCTATTCTTTCCCCTTCAGCAAGATGAAGATTTGAAGCTAATTGCTTTGTTTTCCTGGGATCCAGTGGTATTTGCTTGAAGATTTTATCTCTGAGTTCTGGAGAATTTGCACCTATAACACTATCCAATGCTTTGATGGTATATTTGTCACCAGTAGCTGCCCTGTGAACTCTAATATTAAACTCGTCAACTTTTGAGTTTTGAATGAACAAATGAGGAACATCAATTGGGTAATTCATACAGTGTTCTGAAATGCATCTTTCTTTCAGTTTTGCAATATCATCTTGGGTGTGATTACCTTCTCTCAATCTATTTAGAATTTGAGCAAATTCTCTACTTTCCCTTTGTCTCATAATTTCGTCCAGTTCAAACATTGTAAAATGTTCTTGCCATAAATTGGGGGCAAGAGATCCATAATCTGAGTTCTTCATATCTTTGAACACATAACTTTCCATAACAGGTTCTAGTTGAAACAAATCACCCAATGCAATTATGCTAATACCTTCAAATACCTCTTTACTACCCTTGATATCCTTAAGTCTATTATTTATTTGGACATTTAACATAGTATTGCCTATCATTGATACTTCATCAAGAAATATTAGCTGAACAGCACGAAGTTTAAATCTGAGGGTATTTAGTCTGCTTGAGTCAGGAGGTTTATATGTCTTTAGAGACTGGCATGCTGGTATTGTTAAGGCACTATGTACTGTGTTCCCTTTGATACCATAAGCAGCTTTTCCAGTAGGGGCAAGCAATAATATTTTAACTTCATTAAACTTTTCCCCTGCTCTGGAATTATAATGTTTTACTGCTGCAAGTGATGGCATGGATCACCATACAACTGATGAGAAACAGCTCTAAAACAACAGTCACCAGCACCCCCAACATCTAGGGGTCTCAATCCCAGGTGACGTAACCGAAAGTTTAACAATATGGTGGAACCAACTGATACTGTAGTTTCAGTGTTGAAATTTACATGTAGTTGAGAGCCTGGATTTAATTCAATATCACCTGAAGTCATAAGGTTTGTTCTTGATACAGAAAATCTTCAAGAATGGCTGCTTGATTTCTTTAAAAGCTTACTTACGATTGCTTTGCTTAGATTAACAAAGCTGGTGAAAAAACTGTCACATCTCTTAAGATATCTTATGTAACACAACTTATAGTCAGTAGCAAAGCTGTATAACCTTGAAGACTTAGGAATATATTTCCTAATGATGACCTTAAGTTTATATCTTGTTTTTCTTTTTTTCATAAACTGCACAATCCGTTTCATCGAGACTCTCGACGGCTCTCGGTTTCCACGTCGTTTCATTTGTTTTTGGTCAGCTATTTTGAATTGTGTAACAATTTCAGCTGTTCCACGTGAACACAACATATCCACATCAGTTGTTTTCGAGAAATCGCTTAAATTACGTTTAATCGCATTTATACTGCTACTAACAAAACTTTTTCTGTTCATATATACCACAGCTTTCGCAGATGTTTCGTCAGTCAAAGGAGTCTTTCCGTTAACATCAGTCAGGTTTCTCGCTCTTCTATATACATTTTGTGTAATCTCCAAACGGGCAGGCTCAATAATCCCCTCAAGGGGCTCAATTTTCCCCAAAAGGGGCTCAATTTTCCCCAAAAGGGGCTCAATGTTCCCCAAAAGGGGCTCAATGTTTGCCTTGAAGGCCTTTTCTTTTCCCCAAATGTAGCTCACGAAGCTGAAGTTCTTTCCTTTACGCATCGTAAACAACATCGCAGCATGACTATTCTGTTGGCGTGGAGAGCATCGATCGAACACTTGAAAACATCCTTTAAAGTCTTTTACTCGACCACATTGACTCAAACTTCGAAAGCTGTGCCATACTGAGAAACCAACGTTATAGAAGTTCATCATAAAGTTTACAAGAGCAAAAGGACACCCACCAAATTTCCGAAGTGTGATCCACAAGTGTGAAATTCCTCCTTTCCTCAAGGCACGGGTAAAAGCACATGGTGGTCAAAGATCAGAGTCATCGTCATATTTTCGTCCCCGAATTCAATTGCTCCCGACTCTACCTTGCGGTTTTCTACTTGAATCCAATTGGTCAACCGACAGTTTCCGAAATTATAACGATAAAATATCGACATGGTTACACATTCCACTGGTTGAAAATCAGTGTACACGTCATGTTATCCGTCACGTAAGGTAAACTATGAGTAAAACATCATATTTCGTGCTCAAATGTGGCGTATATAAATTGCTTTTCGAATTCCGTACGCTCTTCCATCGTTTCTGCGTGCTAACGCACTAGACACAAAGACTTGCTCACCTTTGGAAACGATAAAACCAGCAACAGAGGAAGTGCTGCGTTGAGATTAGGAAGGAGTGCCAAGAACAATGGATGCGCGGGAAGTACAGTGGTCAACACTCACTGTGGCTTTGGATGCAGATGACTGATAAACACTTAAAGAACTTGTGTGTGATGAGGTTGTGTCAAAGTGAAGGAAGAATGTATATTGTGTAAATTTCATCTTTTCGACTGAGGTGTTTGTAAGTTCTATTAGTAGTTAGTTTGTTGTGAGTTGGTATTGTTACGGTTGTGAATGGTAGTGGTTTTTAACTTAAACCGGGAGTACTAATTGACAGGAGGTCGACGAATTAACAAGGGAAGGAGTGGGCGTAGGAGAAGTTGATGTGTGAGTGGTGGCTGAAGGGGTCGCTTCCGTAAAGAGACGGTTTACGCGGAATAACACCAATCTCTTTCTTTAAATCCAAGGGAAGGTTATTAAATGAAATTCCCAATTGCTGTATGTTAGCGTCAGGCATTTTACTTCCTCTGTTTCCGACAAGTTCACCTACAAAAGACAAAGACAGAAATTGACTGGAAAAAAAAAACCAAGCTAAAAGTCACTCCTTGGTGCGTTGAATATGACACTTATACAGAAATCATAGCCATAGATAAAGGGAATTACCACATCAATACATTAAAAGCAGAAATAAAATTTATATTGGGAAAGAAGACTGACTCTTTTTCGTATTGCAACAAATCCCAGAAAAGGCAGAAGCTGAGTGTAAAACAGCTATTGACCCCTTAAATGCTTCAAATAGTAGTTTATGGATATGTAGTTTTCAATCATGGGTCAACTGAAACTGAATGCGGCCATTTCAGTGGAAAGAGAAAACAAAGATATTTTCAATGATTTGGAGGAACATCAGCTAGATCTTCGAAGACCTTAATCCGCACGTGCATGGATAAAGGCAAAGATATGCTATAAAAACGCATACTGTATTTGAAGTTGAACACTTTTTGTAGATGTTTTACTGACACGTCTTGCTTTTCTACCAGGGAATTACCTATAAATTAAGGACCTATTTTCACTGGAAATATAATGCTTTCTTTTCTAAGTTCTTAAGAAACGAGATGCTTGGTGTAATAAGTTGTTGATCTAAGCATCAATGTAATGAATTTCATTGAGATTCATTTATTGTTTTAATATATTGAGATTATATTGATATTTAAGAACATAGATGTACACTTAGAGTAACAGAAATTGAGTACCGGGACTACTGCTCTCGATAACTTTTTTTTGAGGTTCTGTTTATGTTTTGAGTGCAGGAATGAAATGCAAATTGGAATTAACAGGTAATTGGTTTTACTAATTGTTTTTCTTTTTTTCATCAACTCATGTATGGAAAAATCCAATTCACAAATTCTCAAGCGCAAAAAATTTGCAGAAAGATTTCAACATTACAAGTAAATTAGAATGAGCTTCTGAAAGCATGTATCAAGAGTAAAGTGCTAATTAATGCATATCTACAGTCAGTACTCACAGTGTAATCTACTTGCAAATGTTTCCATGATGTTTGTTTTTAAAAGGCTGTCACCAATCTCAGCTGAACTTTGGTAACAAACACCATCATAAGCACATAACATCAGTGCATGACCACCAAGTGTTTCCAGTTCTGCAACCTGTGTAAAACATTGATAAGGATTGGTAACAATTAGAAGAACCAAATAAGTGTGATAACATATATACTCATTACTTAAGCAATGTCAGTTTGTTTAGTGCTGGATTAAAGTTGTATTCCATGATGGGAGTGTATGGTGACAAACATTTAATTACATGAAAATTACTGAGCTTGCATACTTAGAAAGTTGTGTAAATCAAGGAAAAGAAAAAACCCAAAAAGTAAGATATTTAAAACAGGTAATTATGAGTAAGTTTAAGAATAACTTTCATTGTTTATTAAGAGCTTGCTGAGACACCTGGTGACCAACTGTAAAATTATAAGAAAGGGGAAAATTTTTGGCATATCTTAAATTACAATCCACACAGATAAATATCATAATTTTATTTGACAACAGTCAATCCACCAGTAATATAAATGTAACAATAAGAAAACTGATAAATTAATGCTGATCAATTAAAATCAATGTTGAACAGAAAAATTCAATACGAAATGCTTGTTTGCTATTATAGCACAATTTAAGACCAGTTTACAAATTAAACAAAATCATAAGGTCAGTAGATGTATTGGGTATATCATTTCAAGAACTTGTCAATCCAGTCTTTATACAGCTTGGTGAGTTGAACTTGGTCATTTATAAACACAAAGTCCACATCACAAAATGTGATAAATATCATTGTAAGTTTGTAATAATGATGATGATAATGACTATGATTATTACTAGCTGACCTGTTTCATGATGTTGCCAATTATCTTCTTGGCTTGTTTATCAGCTGAGGGTAGTGAAATCATTTGACCCATGTAAAAAAAATTGGCAACCATCTTGAATCTACTAAAACCATTCAGAACCATCTTAAACTATCTGGAACCATTTATAACCTTCTTAAAACATCTAGAATGATCTGTAACCATTTGAAACCATCTGGAAGCATCTGTATCCATCTACAACCAACTCAAGCCATCTACAACCAACTCAAGCCATCTACAACCAACTCAAACCATCTACAACCACCTCAAACCATCTGCAACTCAAACCATCCACAACCAACTAAAACCTGATCTACAACTGATTCAGACCATCTACAACCAACTAAAACCATCTAAAGCCATGTACAAGCAACTGAAACCATCTTAAAACCATCCTAGGGGCCTGTTTACATGAAGGTTGGGGAACTCCACCTAGGTGAGGTAACCTGCCTATCCAAATAATCTCTTACTTTATCTTGATCGTGTTTACATGATAGGCAGGGTGACCTGCTTAGGAGAATGTCTCCCAACAGGGATGGCAATTTGCCATGTAAAAGTCCCAAGGTGGGTCAATGTATCTTGCTGGGGTTGCTAGAGTTCCTGAGGTTGTAAGATTATACATTAACACAGGCTATTTCTCAACCACAGGTAGGCAGGTTACCTCAACTACCAAGGGTCCCCCACCTTTATGTAACCAGGCCCTAAACCATCTTAAACGATCTTAAACCATCTTAAACCATCTTAAACAATCTACAAGCAAACCATCTTAAACCACCTAAAACTACCTCAGTGCAACCATCTAAAACCACCTCTGCACAACCAACTAAAACTACCTAATTGCAACCATCTAAAAACCACCTCAGTACAACCACCTAGAACTACCTTAGTACAACCATCTAGAAACCACCTCAGTACAACCACCTAAAACTACCTCAGTACAACCATCTAAAACCACCTCAGTACAACCACCTAAAACTACCTCAGTGCAACCATCTAAAACCACCAAAAATCAAAGAAATATTATCTTAGCTCGAGATGGAGATGGCTGGTTTAAGAGGCCAGCTGTAGATGAATGATTCAGACTATCATTGTGCTCGACAAATAGGAGTTACAAAGGCCATCATTGTTCCTATAATTTCCTTATGGAAAACTAAATTACAGTCGATCTCATTTTTCAATTGACAACTTGAGTCAAAGAGGACAAAATTGCACAAATGTATCAACAAATGTCTAACAATGGCACCCAGTTAATTACATTTTCATGCAAAGTAAGAGAACTTTCATTCAGTACAAGAAAGCGGTACGAAACATGTGAAGCGGTCCCAAAAATTGAAATTGATTACAGAGGTCTCCAGAGGAGCAAACTATCAATGCGGTACTCAAAGAACTCTCTTAGTCGATTGTAGGTAGTTTTAGATGGTTTTCACAGGAAAAAATGGCAGATTCCCATATTGGTAATTAAATGGGATATTAATGGGTTTCTAAAATAATCCCAAGAAAAACCCAAACATTGCCTAAATTGGGAATGTGAGACTGTTCCCAATGTCCATCTTGTTGGGTATTGTAGATTCCCATTTTTGGGTATTCTACAATATCCCAGAATTGGGAATCGCCTTCAAAAATGGGATTTTCATGGGAAACAAAAAGGGAATTTATAGCAATTTCCAATCTCCAAATTGGGAATTCAAATTGTTTTATGTTGGGTTATTTGAAAATTACCAATTAAAACCCAAACATAACTTGAAATGGGAATTCAAGAATATATTAGTCCCAATTTCTACAATTGTTTGGGATTATTGAATTCCCAATTTTTTAATATTTTCAGCCCTTCCACCATTGGGAGCTCTGATTTTCATCAAATAGGCCTTCCTTGGAACTGAAGTTATACCAACAGTAGTAATTTATAATTGTAAGATAAACCTTCCTTAAACAAAAGATTTCGCATCAAACTTCTCACATATTACATCGCTAATAATAGCTGAGACAAGCTAATCTAATATATATAAGAATTCCAGTATGTTTGAGGAAGGTTTTTAATACACATTGATTTGTCTACAAGATAAGGATGAAACCCTCTCTGTGTAAGCCAAGAAGTAATGTAACTCCAACTTTCCATTTTATTAGAACAATGCAGTACAGATATGTTGCCATTAAAAGTATTACAATAAAACAATATATTTTATAACAATGCAATAATAAGTAGCTTATATATATATAATTGGCTTTCTGTATCAACTAGTGTTGAAAAAGCATCATGAGGGCTGTCAAATGCTAAGTATAACTGGGCCAGTGATGTGAAGTCAGTTGAAAATAAAACAATACAAATTTTACAACTATAGTCTTGAAGTTTATTATAAATCTGAATACATGATCAATACTGGTCCTAAATTTGCTATCAGAAACATATGAGAAATCTGCCATGCTTAAGGATCAATGACCTGCCAACTGACTCCATACCACACAAAGCAGTTATCCAAAGATAGCTGTTGAAAGATCTGGAGCTGGCTGAACATGGTGTGTATTACTAAAGCCAGCTATAATTCAACTTTGTCAAGATGTAGAAATCAACTCAATGCATTCCTTACATATCACTATACTTTGGTACAAGTACATGCACAAAAATGAATGATATATAAGGTTAATTAATATGTGCAATATTATTGCAATATGTTTTAACACAACAAATACTCAAACGTACCTGCCAGTTAAGATTTCTGGTCTGCAATGCAGCTTACTCTTAAAAATGAATCAACTTCAAGTTTATGTCAATGTTAATTTGAAAGTGTACTTTTCCTGGACCACCATCGATCAGTGGTACATTAATGTACGTAGGGTTAATATTCAACTTAAACAACAAACAGCTGGGCTCAAAATAGTAGGCTGCCAATGACTAAGCCAAAATGCAGAAAAAATTTCAGAGCTATGACAAGTAAAGTAACCCTGAAGCATCAAATTAAACTGATCTTTGATTTTTTTTCTTTTCTCCTTGCCATAAATATGGATTCATTCTTCGGCAGTGTTTCAAAATATAACTGGTGGGTGACTTTTTTTTATTTTTTTCACCATAAACAAAAAGACAAGGGAAAATGCCAGACAGCTGTTTTTCTATTTTAAGCCCAATAACCTGTGAAAACTATATCAATGGTGCATGCACAAGTAATTTCAGTCTACAAGAACTACAAATGAAACTTCTGTTAGAGTACCAACTGTTTTCCCTGGGTAATTTTTGGTGAAATACAATGCAACCTCATCTGCTTTCTCATAAATAAAATATGTTCCACTGTTTGTATCAGCATGGAAATGGGTATCTATAACCAAGACTTTACCAGTGCCATCACTTATAATTAAGACTGACTTTTTATGGCAAATAAAAACAGCAAAATGTTGCCCTCTTTGCAGGGAAAACTGAGTAAGATTAAAACCGAAAGTGCATGAAAAAGGATCAGTTGAAGGCGATAACCAAACAGGTTTCGTTTCTGAAATGTGCATATGTTTCTCTAGGCTTGTTTCATATATTTCCCCCACATCATGAACATCAAGAAGTATGCCCGGTTTATCAACATATCTATCATATATACTATTCCCTTCAGAAATCGCTTCTGCTACAGCAGAATGCCACTTATTACAAAGCCTTCCATGATGTGGCAGTAACAGCTTACAAGATTTTGATGCCAATTCAGCAAGAAATATAGAGATAATTGTACATGCGCTACTTCCTCTTCTTCCTCCTAGTTTTCCTTGGCTTAACTGTTCCTTGGTAGTCCAAATAAGAACTAAAAGGAAAAGTCCTATTTCAGCCACTCTTTTATATCTGATACAATGTCCTTATCAAAAGACACGGTTACATCGCTGAATGTCAAATTGGCCAAGTTGCAATTTTCTAACTCATTAACAACTACATATTCCTTGTCAATAAATGCTTGAGCAAGAAGCTTTGTTACTGATGGCTTAGATTTCCCTTTGACCCCAGCAACTTTAAGATATCTGCAAGCTGGTAGGATCTGCGTGTGTAGTTTTACATCTTTCATTTTTGTTTCTTTAAATACTGCCATTGTGATGACTTCAGCACTTTTAACTGAGAGTTTATTGCACGAACTCTGATCCACTGAAAACAACAATGCAAGAAACGACTGGAACTTAATCTCTCGCTATAGAAAAATTAAACTTATCAAAAGAAATAAAACAAAAATTATGTCATTGTGTAGTTCCAGAAAATCTTCATACTCCCTCTACAGAAAAGGTATTGGAAATTCCTGGGAGGGGTGGGGTGGGGTTCTCAAAGTCCAAAAAATTTAAAGAAATGTATCAAGTTTAATTGGACTTTCCAGAGGGGTGGGGGTTCTTGTAAAAGAATCCCTTTTGTGAGGGAGGTAAGAATATTTTATGGAACTACACATTACCCTTTAAATGTATAATTGACGATTACCATTTGTGCGTGATCCTTCTTCAGTTATCGTCAGCATTGCTTGACCTGGAATCTTCAGTGTCACTCTGATTATCTGACTTGTGATCACTTTTGTGCCTTTTCATCTGTGAGCACGGTGGGCTTCCTTCACCTTCACTTGTACTGTCGCTTGACTTCCTTTTATCCTAAATAGATGTGTTCAATATAGTACATGTGAGAGAACAACTCTGAACATAAACACGCAAAAAAATGTATGCTGTTAAGGGTAGCTTACTCTTTTCTACAAAAGTTAATATGGAGAGGGGTCCTTTGTTTAAACATACTTCCTCATAATTGTATCCGAGGGTGACCATCCGCCTTCCTTCATTGAGCACTGACATATGTGACCGGATACCCTC
>NC_142670.1:17308949-17316449 GCF_964200805.1 Pocillopora damicornis
CCATCCTTGCTCAATTTGGCCAGGATCAAGGTATAACAGGTGAAAGCCTTAGTGATGTGGCACAAGAATGTCGTAGTATCTATTTCCCCAGTGTTAATGGCAACAAAGTAATGCTTTATAGAGTAGGTGAAAACATAATTGTTTCTGCTGAAGATGGCAATGAATGTGTTTTAACTATTACTCAGCTGCTAAGGACAAACGTAAGCTACGAATATCAATTTTTTGTTGTTGGAGATTGCTTCCAGGCAGTGATCTATAACTCAGAAAAGCAACTCCACCAATGGAGTAAGAGAGCCTTAGTAAGGCCATCAAGTACTGAAAAGATTGTCCATTCTTCTAAAATCCAGCGGAAGGTTATGCTTTTTCCAGATCCAGAAAATCTTAATGATCCAAGCATTTACATTTGTATCGACTTTCAGAGACAGTGCTTTCCACTCTCCAGTGTTATTGTTCCCTGTTATCCTGAAGTGGGTGATATGTTACTCACAAAGGGTGATGACCCAGACCCGTGGAGAGCAGTGGTGTTAGCAGTTCAGGAAAGGACTCAAACTGTCCAGGTGCAGTTTTATATACCCTATCCTCGTTGGGGTAGTCAATCAGGTCTCTGGGTTCGTGAAGGTACACGCCCTCAGCAAGTACACTTCAAAAGTATACTTGGCAGATCTGCAGGAAATTGGCAGAGTAATGGACGAATGTTTAAAGAACTCTAAGGGACATTGCTGCTGTTTCCTTGAAAGGATTCATGTTCAGGCAATCAGTCATCATCTTGGTACAGGTATTAACTTTTAATAACTGATGATATGAATGCAGATCTGGGTACATACGTTTTACAGTTTACACAGCAAAAATGTATTGGCAAATGACTTGACCACGATTTTGATATGCCCAAGACATTCTTCAATAATTCAAAGTCAACATATCATTTTTCAGGGTTTTAAATTTCAAACAATGTTATAATTTGGAACTCTCTTGATTTTTATGTCATAGTCAAGTCAAGTCAAGTCAAGTTCCAAACATGCAAACACATTGTAATTGCCATGCATTTCCGTACACGTACTGATGCAATTCCCAGCTGTTGGACATAAACCTCTTAGAGGAAAGTATAGAAATTGTGCATTTTAACATTGAATGATACTGAACTCACTGGGAGTATCCCTAGTATGGTGCTCAGGCGCTTTGGATGTCCCCTTCTCCACTATTGCTTTTTATTGTTGGAGTAAAGTGTAATAAAATAGAAGCAGTCCAACAACCTATAATAACATTTGGGGAAGTTGTCTCGAAACCTAATGCTTCACCCATATTTTTTCCAAAACAATATCATTTTAGCAAAGTTGCTTTTTTACAAGTTTGAGAAATTGCCAGTTTTGGAATTTTGATATAAACTCTTCCTTTTTTACCTTTTGCAAAGTTCCCAATTTGAAATTGATCTTTTGGGCAGAAGTTTCCACCAATTTACCAAAGTCTGCAACACTATTCCCAATGTTGGGTTTTAACAATGGGAAATTTATTGAAATTCTTGTGTAATACCCAGGATTGGGGTTTCAGTTTGGGAAATAGTCTTAAAAGTCCCACTAAATTCCCAAGATTGGTACACTGCTTTTCATGTAATAACCAATATTGGGTTTTACATTGGGAGTTTCTTTATTATTCCCAATTTTGGGAATTTGTACTTTTTCCTGTAACAAAATTCTTACTAATTCCCAATCTTGGCATATACTTTCCCACGTAATACCCAATGCTGGATTTTTACTTTGGGAATTTCATGGAAATTCCCATGTAATACCCGTTATTGGGATTTAACTTTGGGAATTTCTTAGAAATCCCCAATTTGGGAATCAGATATTTTTTCCTGTGTTAATTTACGTGGTTTAAGATGGTTTGTCTGTTTTTAGGAGGTTTCAGGTAGTTTAAAATGCCTTTAGGTGGTTTAAGATTGTTTTTTTGGTTTCTCGTCGTTCCATGTTATTTCTATTTAGATGGAGAGAAAGTACAACACATGCTTCATTTAATTTCTTTCGACATCAAACGGCTTTCACATCATTTGTGAAAGGCTATAGCTATAGACAACGCAGAATTAGGACTAAACTGGCCGGCGAAAACCTTACACTGTAACTTCATGTAAAGCCTGTGTGTAATAAAATTAGAAAAATGCTCGAAAGATGTCCTCAGATCGCAATTAAATCAACGTGGTTTGTAACAGAATAGGTCAAAAGACCAGAAAAATTAAATTACACTAACTTCAAATGGCCTGAAACTCTTAACGACATACATACTTGAAATTTAATACAGGAAATTAGTTATCCTGGTGCCTGGGATAAAAGGAGTGTTAATCAAGGCCGTGAGAGCTTAAACTACCTTCACTTGGTCTTCCGAAATGCCGACTCTTGTGGCACATGCACGAATTTTGTCGCACATCGCTTTCTTGGTGGAAGTCATTCCCTCGTTGAAAAACGTGGTCAGCACTTCCTTTTGTTCTTCTGAATAAACTAATCGGGACTGCCTTTCCATTGTAAAGTAAAAGGGTCAGACGCGCAATAACCTAATGATCCACGTTGTGCAGAGATACAAAGACCAAGCGATGGGGTCAGCGAAGCGTGCTGAGCAGGGCACTAATATTTAATCCCATACGTCACAGGTTCACGATAGGTAGATAGGCCCTACTTTGACCGCTTGTATGCGTTAATTTAATACTAATTAAATCCGCATGTAAGCGGTTAATTATGAGCGAATCGGTTGCTTTAAGAGCGCGATATATCCTGGGCACTAAGTGGTTGGCTCAACTTGGTTACAAAGCGGAAATGAATTGGGCTAAAACCGGAAGTTGAGAATCACTTATCTTTGTGATACGTTCTAGCAGACAAACAAACAGACCGTACAGCTTTCTGAAAAACGTTTACGAAATTCTGCGAAACCCAAAATATAGGAAACTCATGAAGGTTAGTTGTTTTAAGTCTTGTAAGTTGTCAATTAGTTGCGAAATTTATTCTCCTCAGAGCAGGATTTCGCCTGTCCTGAGGTAAAACCAAGAGAAAACTGAAACAAGGATGTGACAGCTGAAAAACTTTTTCTAGTGGCATGGTCCATCGAATAAATGCCATAACTACAGCAAACCTTGTTTGAAATGCTTGTGTGGCACAAAACTTTTTAACCTGACTTTGTTTACCCGGATATTGAATTTATGAACGACTCGTGACAATATCGCGACATTTATATCTGTTGTCATTAAGCCTGTCTCATTATTGGCCATCTGGCGCAAACAGCGCCCTCTTTTCTTCTATTTCGGGTCATCAGATGCTCACTGGCTAACCATTCCAAGATATCCGGAAGCGATAGGTAATAGTTTTCTGTCCCAAAAGCTGACCATTTTTGAAGAGCTGAGTCATCATTCTTTCCTTTAAAATATTTGTAAAAATTACCTTTAAAGTGAGGGAAACTTCAAAATAAATATTAGTTTGGTGAGATAGAATAATTGAAACGATTAAAATTTTACCCTAAACGGATTGAGGTCGGCAGACGATTAAGAAGATTGACTCGAACTGCAAATGGAAGACGATTATAAAAAAAGTCATTGACAAAATTATTCACAACGGGTTTACCTCAAAGTGCATGGCGGCGAAAAATGAAAACTCGCCAATTCATTATAACGCAACTTCCTTACTGATTGTGATGTTAAGTGCTCATGAAATTAAGGTCTATCCCCTTAACGGCTAGTGGACCAAGGATACATGCAAAAACTAGCACTGCCCGTGTTTCACTCTATTTGGGGCGATCTTCTTAAGCTGTCTTTTAGCTGTAGCCTGGGCATGCCTCGCTCTCCTCGTCGACAAGGAATCTCAGCCGTTAAGTCCCCCTCTGTAGTGCAATCAGTAAACATTTTAAAAGTTCATGACGCAATTAAAGGTCAGGTAATTTGTAATTTTTTGTGTATAAATTTATTCCCATGGATCAACATTTATGTCCTCTCTTTAGAAGCAGCCTCGCCGTTTTTAAATGCTTCTAAAAAAATTGCGTTATTTTGAGTTTATTCATAGGTTTTTTTTCTCCTTTTTGAATTTTTTTATACTCATGTTTCGTGCCGTAGACGTGTGGAGATTTTATATAAATGATGAGCGCAAATACGCGTGGCTTCGAGTTTAATCATAAATCTTTAAGATTATCATCCCAACTGTGTCAACTACAAATTGCGCGAATAGGCTAAAGGGTTATTAACCGGCCTAATTTGTGGCTTAATCGACAGTTTCAACTCCAAACTGTTCGACTTTACCCGTTCGATCAAAAACACTTGTAATCTGACAGGCCAATTGGGACAGTTAGGCTGCCAATGAAAATTAAGCACTTTACACCATCAACTACCTAGTGAATGCTAACCGATCAAAACAAAGAAACGCTCTTTCGTGAGCAGGTGGAGAGGTCCACATTGAAACAAACATGGGTGGAATTAACTGGTCCGATAACTGTTATTCAGTGTCTATAAAAATGGTAAGTGCTCCTACAAGAAATTTTCTATAACTGAGTTTCTTGAATTTTGTTAATGACCCAATGAATTGGTAATCAGACTTCGCGTCGCACAATTTGGGCGTAAAGGTCCTCGTAATTTCAAATTAGCCTCGCGATACGTGCTCCTCTCAGTTCTATTATCATTACTTATTATTATTATAATCCACTTACCATCTATATTAAGTTTATTACAATGTGCGAGAACTCTTATTTTAAAAGGCATCAGCTTTTACATTACAAAGTGCGACCAGTACTATTACAAAATGCGTCTGCCTTTTTTGTCACAGAGTGCTATGAGTATTAGTATGAAATGCAACAGCTTTTTAACATCAAAGTGCGAAAGTCAAGTTTTATTACAAAGTGCGTTAGTTTTTTATTAAAAAGTGCGACGTCAAGTGTTATTTCAAGTGCGCCTGATATCTTAGTACAACGATCGTACAAAGTACGAAGGAACAAACCAAAGGCTTTGGACATTCCTCACTGCATTCACATTTTTTTCCCTCTATATTCAGTTTTTATATTTAATCAGGTAGGTATACCACCTGGTATATTTTGTTAGAACATTCTCTTCAACTTTTAAGTGCGTTTAAACTGTTTCAAATATCATCTGTTGTCTATTTTGGATCAGAGACACACGTTGCCTTTAATTCGTATCATCTTCAGTGGCATTCATCTTCCTCGTTTATCAACACTCATAAGAAAAAAGAAGAAGAAGACGGGAAAACATTTACCCAGATTTTTATATCCACCCAAGATATTATCTTATGAAATGTGGTTTACTTGTGAGAGCGTGGTACAGTGTTAAGTAAACAATACAGATAATACTCTAAGACTTTCCCAATAAAAATAATAATACATTCATTATCTCTTGCCAGTCACTAAATTTTTTTTTTATTCCTTTATACTTATATTTGGCATATAATTTTCATCTCATGCAATTACGTTTTTGTTCTTAGAAGCTTTAGAAAGAGATGCAGTCTTGTGATTTTTAAATTCGTGTTTGTTGGACGTGGATTTTTTATTACACAAGATTAGGCTCGCGATATAGCTGATTAGGCCGCAAAACGGTCACTTATCACAATTGCCTCACTCAGTATTCCCTTTTTTTGAGTTTTTTCGGCTCCCCATATCTTACAGAAGAAGCCATTTGCCGAGGTTGCATTTATTGACAAGGACTCGAACTAAAAATGTTAGCTTCCCATTTCTTACGCTTCTATTTCGGCAAAGAGAACGCCTTCTTAGCAGATAGGGTAGGAATTATTTCTGCGGTATGTCCTGCGCTTCAAATTTATGAATAACGGTATTTCCGACAAAAACTGAATCTAGTAATCAAATTATATCACTGTTTGTTCGCCATTTTCCATGTGTTTGTTTTGAGTCTTCATTAAAATGGTGGGAAAATGGGAAAGTGGGAATTGGCTTATATTTGGAAGATCAGCGGGAGACGGGTTCAAGTTGCCAAGTTAAGAATCTTGGATCGCAAATTATTTTTGGGTTTTCATGATAAATTGTATGTGGAAACAGCGATCTGATCAGTATTTATATTTGTTTTCCCGATTTACAACAGTTTTCTACTAATGATTTATTAAAAACAATTACTATTCAAAATATGTTCTAGGATTTCAATGTCCCATATCAGATTTCAAGAAAGTAAGCAAGATTTGAATGGTACATCTTTTTTCTCAACAAGCGGAAGACTGGTTTAAGTTAGAATCGATAACAAATCGATACTAGCACTATCGATTGAGGTTTTGCGGTAGCGATTTCCAACTAGTTATCACAAACGATCGGTGGTATCACAGACAATTGTCATCGTTACAATAGCTGTATTTTGAAAATAACACAAGCCATAAAGGTTTTACACTATCGACTGATAATTAAACCTATGACTGATATTTGGTTATCGATCTGCCTCGGAACACTAGTGATTTATAATTAGCGATTTTAATTGGAGTCTTGTGACGACGTTTGGCGCAATAACACAAACCATTGAGGTCCACCACTAACGACTGACCATTTTTGAACGGAAGCTAAATTGATTTACGATCACGATTTGTTGTTAGCTCTAGCGATTGATATTTTGGCACTAAAGATTGAGTCTTAATCCTAGCGATTGATATTTTTGGCACAAACGGCTCCCCATATATACTGAATCTCGTTCAACGATGGCTATCTTATACGACTTAATATTTACTCACCGGACCGAAGCTAATTTTGTGTATCCCATCCGTTGATCTCTAGAAATAAAAACACTTTACCATCTATTCATCAAACAGATAAAGTCATATTCGTAAATTAGTATCGACCCGGGAGGGAATGATCCGGTAAAATGTTCATTTAAGTGTGGCAATGCAATTCTGTCTTAAAATTCCCCCAAGTCAAAAATATTAAAATGTCTTCGTTCAGTTCGATCAAAGGTTTCATGAGATTTTAATGGTGTTCATCGCCAAAGGTTAAAGAGTCAGAAAACTTAGGAAAGAAAACGGCCAATAGTTGAGTCTTTAACAAGCCAAGACAGCTTCTTCCCCTCCCCGTTCATTTCGAAACGCTCAATAACATCATCTTTTAAGAACAAATCGTAGCCACCTGTCAAACTTCTAAACGCAGCGAAGTCTATAAGAGTGCAAAAACTGAAATATGAAATACAAACACACGCTTATTAAAAATTAACTCGTAGAAGTAAGACAAAACTAGCCTGAGACACGTGTTACTGACCCTAAGATACGATAGAAAAACGGAGGTACAAGCTAACATTAGTAGGCCCCTATGGATTGTGCCAGTAAATGTAGCATACTATGCTACTATCATTGCCAAATCATGCTCAAAATTATGCTGGTTTTTGGAAAATTACCGGTAGGCTACCTTTTACCTCTTCGTATGACGTTGTTCAAACTTTGAGGTTTAGGTATGGAAGGAAAACCCTCTCACTTTAACTCGATAGCTCACGAGTGACCGCAGCGAACGAGAGAGATTTCGAGTTGAACACGAGAAGAAAAAATTCCT
>NC_142670.1:17538949-17561449 GCF_964200805.1 Pocillopora damicornis
GCACCCGGTTGCTAATGTATAATACATCTACGAGTACTTTTTCCATCAACTCGAATAAAATTATGTTTATCCTGTATTGCTCTTAAAATTAAATCACACAATCAATAATTAAAACAAGTCACAATGGTTTTCAATACTATCCTCCAAGCAGGATCTCAACCTACGTCACTAAGGCCAGGAGCAAACTAAATTAATTTACCTGTTATCTTTCGATGGAAATATCAAATACAGGATGTGATGTTTAGTCTTCTTTTCGCCACTGACAAAAACTTCTTAGAAATGAAGATTGTGAAATAGAGAATAATACATGGGCGTGCGTAGATGTGGAATTTCTCTTCGAGCGTTTAACTCGATAGCTCACGAGTGACCGCAGCGAACGAGAGAGATGTCGAGTTGAACACGAGAAGAAAAATTTCATATCTACAAGCAACCGTGTATTATTTTGTTTATAATATAAACACAATAGCCCTTTACTTAGAAGAAAAACCGACTTCGTTAATGAATGAAAATAAATGAATTGACAATCCCCGAATAACAATCGTACAGTGCGTTGGCGCTAACTCTTAAGATGGAAAAATGCGTTGATTCTTGATTACAAAAACAACAATGGTCGTAAATTTCAATTTACAAAATTCTCATTGATTGACTTTGTCCTTACCGACAGAAGGAATCTTTCAGGTAAACGGCAAAAGTTGGCTAGTGGCAAATCTTCCAGTTGTTGATTTTCATTTTCAGCCGAGAGAAATGCTAACACCAAAGCCACTGAACAAGTAACTTTCGGTTTTTCTTTTAGTATATTGGTTTCCTTCCCCTTCTAAGAAAGTTTGAACCCCACAGTCTGTTAGCGATACGCATATTTTAGTGTTTTACCGGCATAATTCGAGAAAGCTCCGACAAACAACTTGTATTGAGAATCGAGAAGGCTTTGCCGTTCATTCATCAACCTGACCGAGTGGCGCCAATGGCAAGTGCGGCTGATCGGCTATATCAACACAGGTGAAAAAATACGATACTTTTTCTTGTGTGTTGTTACGGCTTTTCTCAGAGCCGCAAATCCCTGTATAACACCGCAGTTTATGTGATAAAAAATGTTTGTACATAGCTCTTGTGTAATTAAGTCTCTTAAAAATGTTAATAGGAGGAAAAATTAATTGAAATTGAACATTAAAAAAAGCTTAACTTTACCTAAAAGAATAGTGAAAATAATTTTTAGCAGGGATGACTTACCGCTTTCGCGTTTTTGTGCCAAAATAGAATTTCAGTTAACTGATTCGTGCGTTCTACAGTTCACTCACGCTTACGGAACACTGTAATGGCCTCCTACGAAATTTCCCAACAGCGTGCGGTTTTCATCTTCCTAACATAGTAAAACTTTGCCATTTTTAATTGTTATAAACAAGCAATCGCATGTTACCAGTCCTTTAAAAGTTGCCTTTATTTAACTAACGAGCGGTTTCTTTCCCCTACCCCTGCTATTTCACATCTCTTTATTCAGAATGACAAAACACTAACAGCCTAAATGAACGTTAATTAGAACAAGTGAAGTATACTTGCAAACTTGATACGCTTCCTCGATGATATGATATCCCGGCTGAGCTCTTTGATTTCACTGTCGCTACCGATGAGGGATATTACCCTGGCAATTATCATGCAACAGAATTAACAAAGGTCAATTTACATGTGCATTGGCGTCCTATGGCTCTATGAAACTCAGATGGATTTCGTCAGCGTTGAATGCTTATGGAGAGCACTTTAAGTGAGAAGTAAATAAAGAAAATACCGCTAATAAATTCCATTAAATCGCCTTAGATGGGGGAGGATTCATCTGTTAGTGACAACAAAGAGATAAGATGAACCCGCAGAATTGTTATTCTTGTACTTACTCAACCTTTTGCTTTGTTAATCCTTATATCGTTGTTTCTTTGTGGTTTGGTAAAATCTTCCATTTAAAAAGTGCATGCAAGATGTGTTTTCTGTTATTGCACTGCATAGCATATCATTAGCAGGTCTTAATTTGAATATACAACTGCGCGGTCTGTATTTTAGTATAAGGAATAAAGGTAACTTGTTTTTGCAAACTTTCACAAACGTATATCTGTTTGATGGACCATTCAGCTGCACGGTACTAAATACAAAACGCAATATCTTTACTCCTTACTTTCCCATAATCAAAACGAACTTCCTTATTGGTTGCTTTGACACTCCCTATTTTTTACTTAAAAGACATTCCATCTCATTGCATACCTCTAGTGTGGGCAAATGAGGAACTTCCCCTTTGACATAGCCTTGACTCCCTTATAATTGATAATTGACGCTTTCTCTAGCGTCTCCACATCATTATGGTTCGCACGAAGTATTAGAAGTTTCCATATTCTTATTAGCCAAGTAGGAGGACCAGGCAGAAAAATATCTTCTCTTTTTACTACTCTACTTAAGGCAACACTGCTAATATTTCAGTACTTTTGTTGCAACTAAGATATAACCTCTGAAAACGTTAGCATACTATATACGTTAAACAAGGTAGACCAAAGTCAAGTGTAACTTTCAACCCTAGATTAGCTAGGACAACTATGCCCTCACACTTTACACACTTACACACTTTATTTTTCTTTTTCTTACAAAATAATTTAGATTATGTTGACCCGCAGATAGCAAATTTGCTATTCGAGGCGGGTCAATCATCAACAAACATTATTTACAATATATAAAGAAAATTAAAAACTAAATAGTTAGATATTGTTAAATTATAAAAAGAAGCATAACTGGCAAATACATCAATAGTTGTTCAATAAAGTATAGAAGCAAATAAATTAGTACTGAAAGCAATCGGATCAATTTGTTTTAATTATGCAGTCCTTAAGTTTAGAGGAAATCTTTTCAACATCAAGATAAGAATCTTCATTATCTAGTATCTGAAATAAAGACGTTTTAATTTGTTTATTAAAGGAATGTTTTGATAACGTTTTGAATTCTTTCGGTATCTTATTCCAAATTTTGACACCAACACGCGAGAAAGCCTTTTTTTGCAAGTTAAGTCTAGAGTACTTTGTACTAAAGAGCTGCGATTTGGATGATCGAGTATTGTAGGTATGAATATGAGATGTTTTAGTAAATAGTTTCAAAATATTAATGGGAGCCCTCTGGTTGTGCACGTCAAACATAAGTTTACTTACGGCTTCATAATATAGGAACGTAACAGGCAGAATTTTTGCTTTGGCAAATAAAGGGATGGCATGCTCTCTTCGATCGGTGAAATAGATTAAGCGCAAAACTCGCTTTTGAAGAACTAAAATCTTGTTTAAATAAGCATTTGACGCATTGCCCCAGGCAAGGAGTCCATAAGTTATATAAGGTAGAATTAATGAATTGTAAATATTTACAAGGATAGTAGAGGGAACGAAGTACCTCAGCTTTGCAATCATCCCTATTGTTTTACTTATTTTTACGATAACAGAGTCAACATGGTTTTTCCATGACAAATTTTGATCAATTAAAACGCCTAGATATTTGATATAACTTTTTTGCTCTAAACTAACTCTTCGGTTTGTCTCACAATCTAAAATACCAACAAATACCTACGGACATGTTTTCTCTTGTATTCATTGCGCCTGTGGCTAAAAGAAGCGAAAAGAGCTTTGGAGACGAGAATGAGCCCGAAAAAGATCAAATGACTTGCATAAGTTGTACTTAGCTTAGCAGAGTTTGAATTCAGGAAGAAGCTGCAGTTGTAATGGTTCACGGGTGTTCGAAAAGTTTTAATCAACATTCAGAGTTGTTTTATTAAAACTATTATGCGTAATTTTTCGCTTGCTTACTGTCCAGACCTCCGGGTTTTTATATATCCCATGTTTTTTTATTTGTTGTTTTTTGTTTTGTTTTTGAGTTTTTCCTCTACTATAAGAGCTGAATTGTCTCTGACGCTTAAAAATATTTTCACCAACTCTTTCAGGTTGGATCGCCAATCATTCAGTGTAATTTAGGTTCACCGTTAAACTTACTCATACTTCTTAGCGTTACGCTCAGTCGCAAACTGTAGAAAGCGATTTATGACTCCGGCTTAGGTTTGCGAGCCTTTTTATGCTATTATTAAACTTTAGAAAATTACCCTTAATTAGTCTGCCCACTTGCCGCCTCCCTTCGCTTATTTATTTGTAAACGTTAACTGAGTCACCCAAACGTAAAAAGGTGTGAGATCACACTTTCTTTATTCCCTTCGGGTTGCGGACATGTTTTCTCTTGTATTCATCGCACCTGTGGCTAAAAGAAGCGAAAAGAGCTTTGGAGACGAGAATGAGCCCGAAAAAGATCAAATGACTTGCATAAGTTGTACTTAGCTTAGCAGAGTTTGAATTCAGGAAGAAGCTGCAGTTGTAATGGTTCACGGGTGTTCGAAAAGTTTTAATCAACATTCAGAGTTGTTTTATTAAAACTATTATGCGTAATTTTTCGCTTGCTTAATGTCCAGACCTCGCTCGTCTTTTCAAAAACGTCTCCACCCCACCCCCTTTAGATGTGTCAAAGCTGCAACAATCATTACCACATCCTCCCCCACAAAGGCTGTGTAAAATTCATAGATGAAATTTGAATTTCGCGCTCGGTGAGCTGGCTACGCGCCGATGATTCCTAACCTTTGTCTTACGTACGATAAAAACCCTTTTCTTCGAACAATAGATAAGGACATAAAAGGAGCGAAAGCTTGACTTATTGTCCAGCCAAAATCCGAACCAAAAGTTTGATATGATATTGTTTGTAGGTGTTATGCACGTAAGGACTTCCAGCTCGGAACAAGCGTGGTCCTCATCGTTTGCAGCATTTCAAACTTTCCCTACATTATCCGCAAGTAATAATAATAATAGAAACAACTAAAAATCTTCTATATACAACCCGTTTATAATTTTGATGAGAAGTAGGTTTGAATATAAACAACACTTACACAGGTACATGTTTAAAATGCGTTTATTCCCAGCTGCTTAATTGTGTTTGCAATATTCATTCAGTAACACCTTTCAAACTGTTTATTCATCTTGTACCAATCCTGAAAAGTTGAAATTGTTTTAAGTGCGTTTACAGGACACTACTGTGTAAAAAGTAATAACCATAGGTGGGCTCACCTTTCAGGTAAAGAAATCCTCCAAGATTTCCCTCAGCACAAATGTTTTGCTTCATAGCTTACTCGGTAGTAACGCCCGCATAATCAATGCCTGAAGAACGGGTTCGAATCCTGTCGAAGCTCGCACCCTTTTAGGCGCCTTCGCTATAATTGCTAAAATTGCATGTCCGCCTGCTAGGATGAAATCTTTGGTCGAATTTCATCCGCGGGTGAAATGAAATTTATTTGTTCAAAGAAAAATTGTGATCAGACTACCGAACATCTTATACTGGCCATATGCAATTGCCAGAAGGGCTTGGAAAACACAAGGGAAACACTGTTCTTTTTTATTTATTTTTTTTTCCAGCACTATCTTTTCTCCTTCACCTCCTCTTTGCTAACACTTTTAGCAAATTGTGGTTACGCTGAAAATGTGTACTTCTGACTCTTTTATTCAAGAGCAAGTCAAGTTTAACAACTGGTCTAGACAATTTAACGATGTAAGTATAACTCTAAAATAGCGTTTGGAGGCGTATTATTGAAGTGAGTGGTGCTTGAATGTCCCTGAAAAGGTCCTACTTGGTGACCTCCTACTCTAACTATCTCGACTTGACTGAATATACAATCAATACAAATTTTTTTAAGCAGTTTGATGTTTTGGTCGATTCGTCTCACTTATTTTGTCTTTTTTAAAATTACTTTATATGGGTTAGATTTGTTGCCAATTTATGGTTGGAATAACTTATTTCCACTTGTTTTAATTGGCTGAGTCAACAAAAAAGGAAGAAACTGACTTAAGTCACCTCAGATTGACTATCTGCTAGCGTTTTTTAATATAACCTATTAGTGTTATTTTGCCTTTTTGAATTACTTGTATTGAACCAAGAGTAAGGAGGTGAGTTTTAACCATTTTTATTGGGTTAAAGTCATGTTAAAAGTAGGTCATCTCCGCTCAATTTAGCGAGCAGTATTATAATTGTTTATGTAAACGACTAACGGTGCATGCAACTAGACAAACTGTAAATTAAATGTATAGAACCACACCATACCAACTATACAATTGATCGGGCAATAGATCTGAGAAATTCGTTTTATTGCCATTAGAATTTGAAATTGACAACACATATGCTACATCACGTTCCATTAAGATTCTGAAAATGAATAGCAGAAAAAAAGATGGATTTGAGAACATTTTGATGTTGCAAATTTACATCTCTTACTTTTCCATCTTCGAGAAAACTTTTCAAATAAAAGATAAAAATCTAACTGGCTCTTTTCCTTTTTTTTCCTTATTTTCTTCTTTGTCAGTGTTTTATTTCGTTGTTGTTATTGTTTTTTTTTCTGATCTTTAAATAAGGGGGTATTCATGACCAGTCATAGAGCGCTTACTGCCTGTAAGAGTACTAAAGCATAATACACATAAATGTAACCAATTATGATACGATTACACAAAATTCATCCTTTTTTCAACCAGCATCGATTTAGTCTGTGTCGCAGTGGTGGAGGTGGCACTAAGGTATGCCATTTATGTAGTAAACATAATAACCGTCGCAATTTATCACTCAGACGGCGCTTGGTTTGAAGCAGCAGTCTAAATGCCAGTTGAAGGTGTTTTTTCGAAGCATCAAACCAAAAATGGCTTCCCCACCCTGATACCAGTGTTGAGCGAGAACTTCATAAATGCAGTACAGGGTAACTTCAATTCAGAATTTCATCATCATTACCACAAACTCGTATTTTTCTGTGAGAGGAATTTTAAACAATTAAAAACCAAAACCCTGAGGTTCGTTTGAGTGTGATAAAGAATTAAGATCAGTTTTTGGGTATTTAATTGTAATAGTACTGAGTGAAATCCAGTTTGGTCAGTAATAATACGAGTGACAAAATCGGACGGCTGCACAGCGGGATTCCGAGTTGTTTATCACGAGTATGATTACAGACCTAATTGGACGACATGAAGTCTTATCACCAATTTATCACAAAAAATTACAATTTCCGAGAAAAGAAGTACAGTCAAGTTACTGTGCTCTAAACTATTGCCACTGTTCATGGGAAAAAATTCTCCATTTTGAAGAAAGTCTGTACACTGTTGTTATGGTGATTGAAACCAAGCTTTTTATTGATTGATTGTTTTAAACTACAACTTTGAATGTGATCGGCTCATTAATATGTCGGATAACAAACTCTCTGATAACAACTTGGCAATCGAATTAGTGGAAAATAGGAGTTTTTTAACCAATCACAAGCGAAGAAATGATATATATATTTTATTATGCTCTGAATCGTTCTCTGAGAACTAATATATAAAAAGGAGAAAAAATACAATCAAATAAAGCAAAGAAGCAAACTAATACTTAAGATGCAGCTCTGTTTGTTGTTGAGCCAGCTGAGGCATACTAACGACTTATTCGTTCATCGTTAAGTTTATTCCCGTGAGTGTGTTGCAAAATCCATTATAATTGTCGAGGTAGGATGCTTTCTTTTCATTGAAAAGAGATATGTATACTCTTGGACGGCGAATCCCTCACTTAGCGAAGCGTAATCAGATAAGTTTCTGTTTTAGAGAATTTTTGACATAAGGTACATTCTGCAAGCATCTTAGCGTTCAGGGCCCGGTTGTTCAAAACCGCGATTAAACTAATCACCGATTAGGCCTAATCGGCGATTAAGTTTCTTAATCGTGGGTTAGTTAATGGTTGGTTAAAAAACGGTTGTTCAAAGGGAGATTACTCGGTCGATTTACTAATCCGCGATTAAGCATAAAATGAATTATATTAATTAATTATAATTTATTTTGTACCAGTTTACGTCATAAAATTGCCGGAAATTTATTTTTGTCAATATGGCTTCTCCAGCGAAGAAAGTGCGGAAAGCAAACTTTTCACCCCCTGAAATTTCCGTTTTAACGGCAAAATTTGAAGAAAATATGGACATTCTTCAAAGTAAATTTACCAACAGTATAACAAATGCAAAAAAAAAACAAGATTTGGAAAGAAATCTCGGAGGCGGTAAACGCCGTCGGTGTGACAGCAAGATCAACGCAGGAAGTACGAGACAAGTGGAAAAACCTCCAGAGTCACGCAAAAAGAGAATTCAGTTCCTTTAAAAGTGAACAGAAGAAGACAGGTGGTGGCCCTGCTCCCCCGAACCCATCAGAAGCCAGTTTAAAAATAATAAACATGTTCAGTGACACACCGTCATTTACTGGGTTACAGGGGTTTGAAACAGGTAAGTTTATAAATGGAAACATTATTGTAATACCTCTCAATGTCCATACCTTGCGTAAAATGTATACTTCGCTAACAAACACAGAGCAAAGTGAAAATTAACGGACTTTAGACTTTTGTTTCTTTCTTACTTTCTTTTACATGTACTCCAATGTAAACAAAAAAACAAATGGCGCCCGAAAAGTCTGCCTTGCTCTTAATTCTTCGTCTGTATCCGCTCATCAACACCAACACAACCATACAACAAGTCAGCCATGTTGTGATTTTTATTTTTTAATCTGCCGATTAAGGATTTAATCCACCTATCGAGCAGGGTTAGATTTAACCCTTGGTTTGATCGAAGGTTAGGAATAATCGGGCTTTGAACAACAGAAACTAATCGGCGACTTAAATTTAATCGGCGATTAGCCTATTTAATCGTGGATTAGCGCTAATCGCAGTTTTGAACAACCGGGCCCAGATGCTACAGCTTCTCTCTTTATCATACATTTTTATCTCTTTCAAAGAAGTTGTGTATAACCCACTAATCATTAAATTTCTTCTGAATGAGTTAAAGCGAGAGAGATTCGAGACATATTTCCCCGATACAATAAATACGCAATATAACGTTATTAAAATTTAGGTGGGTTTCTTGTTAAGAAAAGAAAATGTTCATATCGAGAAAGTAAGGTACATTGTTAATTTTTAATAACAAAAATCGCCATTACTTCCTCTGACTGGTACGTAAAAGCAGTAATGTACATTACATTTTTCATAAGAGAAAAAAAAGTGCTTAAACCTTGACTTCCGTTATGGTTCTTAAAGTCAGTACCATGAATTTGGAAAACTCGAAAGGCCTTCTGAAATAGAAATATCATTAAGAACTATTCCATGTTTAATCAGCGTAACAACAGGTATCACCTGTCTAATTTGCTGCGAAAAATGCGCCTAAAGCATTATTATTTTCAAAATAAACTTTCAAAATAACCAACTTGCAAAATTACATATCTTGTTTATACCTTGTTCTCTATCCAAGCGATGTGATAGCGCCCTTAATTACCAGTGGGAACTGTTTAAAACTTTGTTCTGGGGATCAAGTAACGGGTAGGTAACTTTTTTCATTACGTTTTACCTCTTCATTTACCGAGAGAGAGATTACAAAGGAAGACACATCGCGCACTTTAATTGTTTAGTTTCACTTGCCCGTGTGTTTGTAAACAAGTGTTTGATTAGATTCCGCTTTACATTTTAGAAGAATGCTTTTCTTTCTTAAAAATTTCTTCGGTGTCAAGGTTTGCAATAATCAGATAATGACTAAGAACAAGAAATAAGTACCTTTTCTGAGTGATTGATCCATCAGCAGATCTTGTACAGATCGATGACGGCTAGATTTCTTTGAAAAATATGATCTCATGACCTGTTGATAATAAGCTATGAGAAAATAAAACTGCGAGGGTATATTTGAATATTTGATGAGCAGAACCTCGATTTCCTTAGTAAATAAGATACAATTTTCAGGTCAGGTCCAGTTATTCAGAATATCTTATAACGTGCAGTAAATCAGTGACTATTTCAAGGCGTTCATAATAACATTTATAGCTCAGTATTTTTTACTCAAATAATGGTGCTGTTAATATTTCAAAAAGTAGAGTTCTCATTACTCTCGTAATCTCTTTCCGAGAATCCTAAAGGCGATCGAGAAATGGGATCGTCTGTTTTATTTTTCCTCCGTAGAAGTAGGATTTAAATCAACGAGATTTGAAATCAGAAGATGAATGAAGCTAGAAACTGGACTGGGATATAGATAAAAATATTCCAATAACAACATAAACAATTATTTGTTGGTACACAAGGAATCATTCGAGTTCCCACCGGTCAAACCAGAACAATCTGTGCCATTACAGTACGAGCTTCCTCCACCTCCGGCTTGTTTCGCATGGGTACCACCACATCTCCCAGAGTACCCATCACCTCTGCCTGATGCACCATTATCCTCTGATCCACCTCCCCCACCGCCAATCCCACCAACTGCTCCTGGTGCAGGACCCCAGGAGGAAAGCTTACTTAGAGACATAACGAACCCAACTGGAACGATGGAGGAAAATATAAAGAATTTCATTTTTACGAGAAGTTTGTTAAACTCAGTACAGAACACCATAAGGACCACGTTCGATACGATAGTGTGATTTAGTAAGAGGACGGGTTTTCGTTTCAGAACGGGAGAGCGCACGGATAGCCTGGACACAACTCTATTTTAGACTTCAGCTGTTGGCGTTGCCGTTCTCCCCAACAAGTTCTGGACGTCATTTCGCTGCTTTTCCCATCGCGATCAAAACGCTCAGTAATTATGTAAATTTCTCTCTTGTGTACGAGATAATACTGTTTGGAATGATTTCAAAACTAATTTCCAAGATAATGAGGGCCCCTTTCTTATTTTATTCGGTGTATTTGTGGAATTTACCGCTACATTTTTGTAGGAAATACGTTGGTTAGCAAGCGATCCAAGATTTCAGTTCGCTTTTAATTTAGGACTATATGCAGTGGCTTTTCTTTCATACATTCCTCTAACCTTAGTTGAGAATCATAGGAGTGGAATACTGTTGAATTTGATCGTGAATTAAACTTCCTGCATGTTGAAGTTAAGCCAGTCAATCAAAGTTATATATATTACGATGCTTACTCACTCTATTACTTTGTTTTTTGATGTCATTATCGTTTTAACCGTGAGGAATGAATGTTCTGCGGATTGAAATCAGATGCCTACAATTCCAGAATTAGCTCAGGTTTGCACTTATTATGTCTTAAATTTTTAGATCAGTGCCGATGAAAACTAAGACAAGAAAGTCATGCTCAAGCTGTGCAGGAAAATGACAACCAATTTTATTGGTTTTATTTGTTGTTGCTTGTTGCATAACTCTTAAAGAATATCATGTTGTCGTCCTTGTGATGGCAATCTTTAAGGAGCCCAAGTTTCCATTTCAATAGCAAACATAGTGCTAACGTGTCGTTGCAACGACTGCTAATTCATTTATAAAACATAACGGAGAGAAGTTATCGACCTAGTTTCTTACCGCTGTTTTTGCTGAGCGCGTCGTTGTTAACTGACGTTACCGTCCTCTTCCTAAATCACCTTAATATTTCCTGAGCGCTCTCTCTCCCTGCCCCCTCGACGCTGACATTGTGTCGCATTTGCAGTATCTCACTGGCCAATTTGAAGATATAAGTTCATGCCTCGTTTCTGGAGAGAAGGAAGGGCAATTATGACCAGTCACTAATCAACAACGCTGCCAATAAAGGCCAAGCCAGACTTTAAAACTATTCTTGGGTTTATTGACATCAGAATCAAGCATAAGGTCTAAAAGGTGTTTTATTGAAGGCTCTGACTTACAGTAAACATGGTGCGCTTATTGACAACTTTTACACTTGTTACAATTTTCTTTGCTCTGTGCCATGTTGTTCTAGAAGGCACGTTCGTGTTCAAATTATCCTTACTGTAAAGCCATGTTCGATGAGCACGTTTGAGCCAAATCACGAAGTTATTTGAATATCACGTTCTACAATAACTTAGAATTCTCAAAATGAGTTAAGCAATCTAGAAATTAACTACAAATTAGACTTCAACTCACTACCAAATATCTAATTTAGTGATATTCTTAGACCTTTTCGTTACATTTTTTATTTTGAGTGAATTATCAGTAATGTAAGCATGATCTATATTGACATCACTTTAAGTCCTAATGATTATAACGCTCGCAAAGGAGTTATAAAAATTCTATTAAATGGACTACCTAGCTTATTGATAAACTTCAAAACCTCTAATAAGCAATGTCTTGTATGTCTCCCTGGCATACCTAAACGTTTTATAGGTTATTTGATAAGTCTGCACTCGGGATAAACGTCCTAAAATCACGAAAAAAACGTCACTTTACATCTAGGTTGTATTATAATGCTCGAAAAGGAGTTATAAAAATTCTAAAAATCAACTATTTAGATTACTACTTGGGTGACTTAATAAACTGCCAAAGAACTGATTAATGACTTCTCATCCAATAAAATGTTAACTATTCTTTTGTTACATTTTTAATTATTCTTCTTTAAGAGATAGTGATGAAATAGAAAAAAAACAAACAAAAAAAAGATATCGATACTTAGCTGTGGAACTGAGGTATTTATATAGTTGTTATGATCATGCAGAGTCTCTCAGAACTAAAGCCCAGGCCGTAAAATTTTCTGAGTTCTTTAATATAACCTGAAGCCCCAAAAAACCGTTACTGTAACTCTTACTGAATAAAATTCTCGTAAACGAGTGAAAAAGTTTTATGAAATTAACTATTTAGGTCATCAGGATGTTATTAAATCTTAACGATGTGACATGTTAAACAGTAAATGCTTTGTTTCTTTTAGATTAAAAAACCTAGAAATGAGCTATTAATCGCTAAAACATGCAATTTTGAAATATGCTAAAAGAAAAAAAACTAACAGGTAGTTAAACTTGTCAAAGTCAACACACATACACACACAAAAATTAAATAAAATAAACAAACAAAAAATAAACATTAAAAAGAAAACAGACAAGATCAAACGGAAATGAAGACGGAACTGCCATACACGCCCATTCAGAGATAGCGCCCAATATGTTCAATAGCATGTTATGCAATCTATAGTTCAGCTAACTAACTTATGTTATTATTTAATCGAAGGGAAAATAGACAAAAAGGATTGTTTTGACTAAGATACTTCCACAGACACTACATAATGTTTACTAGAATTACATTTCTTCTTGAATTCTTGAATTCTCTTCTTTAGTCCTCACGGTCTCTTTAGTAATGGAAGGAGTAAAAGCACGTTGATTTATTTATTGCAAAACGTATGTATTAATAATTTGTTTGCTTGATCAACCAACCGTGAGTCGGTCAACTGGTTCAGGCTTCTGACTTAGCACGCAGCTAGAAAATGAATCAGTTTATTGCCATGCCCACAGCAAGGGAAACAGTCAGGCAGACAGTCAGGCAGAAAGTCAAGCAGATAGTTATACCATCTGTCTGTCAGCTTAATCAGTTAATGTAATCTGACGGCGTAGTGGCCAGCTCACCAGTTGGTCCGTTGACCAGACAGTATTATTCAGATTATGAGAAGGTTCTAGAGAATGAAGGTTCAAGAAATCAGGAGTCAACAGCCCATGCATGTACACGGAAATGCATCAGAGCAAAAGTACGAAAATTTCACCCTTCATCTCAAGTCTGAAACTAGTTTCATAAGTTTGATAAGATATCAAAAAGTGCACAAGGTTTTCCGCACCCTTCAGTCAGTGGCACTCACTATTGAAGAAGACACAACAAACATTACCTTGGTTCGAAAAGCAAGAATTAAAGTCTGGTATCAAAAACCTCTTCTTCCCCTGTTTGGAATACGAAAAGAGAAGATATATTAAGCCAGTTAATCAGAATTTATTATTGCTAACACAATTCTAACTTGTCTGTGTTAAAGAGTTGAGGTTCACGACGTCATAAGCCTCGCTTCTAACTAATTAGCTTTACCACGTGGCAGCTATGTTTCCTCCATCTAAGCAAACATCTTTATAGCTGAGAAATGTTACAAAAAGTGAGAGAGCTCTGGAAGATTCAAAGGTGCCATATTTAGTGTCAGTATTGCAAGTCAGATCTTGGCCGTTCACTGTGACAAAGTACAATAGTACTCAAGTATTCCTGTTTTCTCTTAGTTCAATCACTTCTGATGTGGAACGCCGTGTTTCAACTTTCCTCAGACAATAACGTGGACAGATTATGTGTTAATTCATGACCACTTCCAGTCTATGTTGGCTGATTTATAAAGAATTCTACCTTTCTCTGTGTCCTCCATGTCAGGCTCAAGCCGCTTCTTTTCTTCTTCTTCTTCTTCTTCTTCTTCTTCTTCTGCCTTTTGAGCTTTTATAAAAGATGATTAATTGACCAAAAAGTAAATTAGAACTCAGTCTTTCAATTTACTTCTTTTTCCTTTACTTCAGCATGTTTACGAATCATTCATTTTTCATTGGCTACCAAGATGAAAGATGTGCCTCAATAACTAATCTGGTACCTTAACCTCTTGAGTGAGAAATAAAAAACCCTCCCTCTCCTTTACCTTCATCACTACGTATTGGAATTTCTTCACTCTCCACTTTCTCCTCAGATTTGCCAGCTGTGTGATAGCAAAGTTATTTATTCGAATGAGGTAAAGTACATAAATATATAAAGTTGTCTAGATGGTAAACTCGGCCCATGGCCCTTCTATTGCTTAGGGCAATAATCAGTAAATTGGCCCAGTTAGCTTTTAATTTATAAAAAATACATAAATGATAATAATTATGATAATAATTATAAAGCTTGCATAGCATGCAAAAATAAATAGGTGAAATTTATGGTAAATAATGTATAGTTCTTAAAAAATATGAATCGTTGTATTTACCTTCCTTAGTTAGCTCTTCTGTGTCAAGCTTTTTTTCTCCTTCTGAAGAAATTGAATTAGAACATATTGTACCTATTAAATGATGTTCATTTGAAGTACTGCAATTGACGAAGGTCAACGTTTGCCACCAATTCATCAATCACTTTTGTCTCTGTTGCTTCAGATACTGAATAAGTGCGTATAAAACGCCTACACGTAAATACCCTTGAAATTTAACTCGATGGACGCAGAGATCCGAAAATGAACGAGGCAAAGCTGGTGCCCTCTTCCGTCTTCTCCAGAAGACAATGTGTTTGATAAAAGGTGCATTAGTACTCAGCCTCTCAATCTTGTTTTTACTGAAGCATTTCATGAAACATTTTTTCTGTTTCTGTTTTTCAGCGACTACTAAGGTGAAAGATATGTTTCAATAACCTGCTTAACCTCCTGAGTGGCCAATTAAAGCTACTCTCTCCTTTACCTTTGTCACTTGCCCTTGGAATCTCTTCACTCTCCACCTGCTCCACAGATTTGTCAGCTGTGTGATAGCAAAGTTATTAATTACGATAAAGTATAAGGACCTTAAGACTGACGTATACAAAGCAATGGAGTTGCCGTCACTGTCACTTTGTGAGTAAGCCAGGAGATTGGCCCAGATGGCAGATAAGTTCAAGAAAAGGTGACTTCCTCTTTATGCGGAAATAAAGGAAACTTATGTTGCACAATGTACATTTCAAGAAAAAAAGCATTCTGTTTACCTTCCTCAGCTAGCTCTTTAGTCTCAGGCTTTGTCTCTCCTCCTTGGCCTGCAGAAACTTGTAATTAGTACAAAAAATTTGTAGTCAACGAATGACATCCATTTGAATAATTGAAAATAACAAATCGAAAGTGATCGAAATTGTGGGAGGATCACCAGAGAGAGGACATAAGCGGAAAATTCGGGAGCGTTGAAATAGTCGACGGTAAAATTTTGCCACTTCTTAAAGCCTTTGTTCAATTGCCACCAATTTGCCAGATAACTGTCATCCCTGTTGCTTCAGGTACTAAAAGAATGGGCAAAAAAGACCTCAATGCAGATGTCCCTCAACTTTAAAATATTTCGAATTTCGACTCAGAAAGCGAAAAAATGTTGAGACTAAGCTGGTACTCTATTTCAGTCGAACGTTTTTTCAACAACTTAAAATTGAAAATATCTTGACATTAACGAAAGTAAGGTTTTGTGTTCACCGAAACCAATGTGTACGACAATTGCCATGTATATTTCAATGCTTGTATCAAGAGCCACGAGTTACATCAACGGCGAGCCTCCACATATAAAAAAGGTTCCTGTAAGCACCTTAAACTTCAGTCACTTCTAGTCTCTCCTGTAGTCGGATCTTTCATAAATTCAATGTGAAATAATGGTTTCATAAAAATAGACACTTATCAACATTAGAGCCTTCCGTCAAAGAGTATACAATCCTAGTTACAAAAGGAGTTCAACATATACCTTCTTTTTGACTTTTTCGTCGATGCTGGCTTTCACCATGATGAACAGCAACTGCAATAGAGAATATCCTTCTTTTAAATAAGTTGCAAATTGTTTGGGAGAGGGTCCAGCGTTGATAACAAATCTTATTTGAGTCTTACTACATTCAAACATGAATAGAACTACTCCCTTCCCTCTATTCCGCCAAAGAGGATTAAAACAGTTTCAAGCAAAATGTGCGAACCTCAAGCTTTGTTTTACTCACACAACTACCTTCTATACTTCAGCGTGGGAAATTAGAAATTCGCTTTTTGCGTTCGAATCTCCGTCCCATTTCATTTTTTTTCTTAGAGAATAGCTTGCTGCTAATAATTATCTATTGATGTTATTAACCAGGTATTACGGAAGAGTCTTCCCACCAAAATATACAACGCCTCATGTTGAGTGCGTTAAAGACATAAATACTTCTAATTTTGCACAATTTCCTTTCACACCTAGTGTCCGCGAGACTATCAATCCAAAGTTAAAAATCTTTTTTTTTTTTTTTTAAATTTGTAATGACTCGTTACTTTCAGTAGGTAGGGAAGGCTTCTCTTATAAATTCCTTCATAGGAGAAACTTGGAGTCTTTTTGTATAAACTGGTGGTAACAGCCAGCACTAATAATGTAGTTTCCTACAAAAAGTTCTTTACCTTCCACAGTCTTTTTAGTGGCTGGTCTGATATCAAAATCATCCTCATAATCTGTTTCAAGCAGCAAGTAGAGTGAAACATGTCATAACTTTTGTGGTTCGTTTACTCTTCAACTGAATTTTACAGAATATAATATTCGTATGACGTAATTCAGATACGAAATCTTAAAAAAAACAAATAAACAAACATAAAATACTTTCGATAAGGTTTACTGTACAGTTTAGTTTCCGCATTGAATGCGCATAAACTTAACAACTTCTAGCACGATAGATTACTCAGTTGAGTTAGAACGTGGTTAAACTTGTCATACAGCTCGCATTGTTTTACATCTGCGAGTTTGTGCGCATGAGATAGTCTGTTGAAGTCATACTTTTGCAAAAGACAGTTGATTTGATCGAATACTTTCAAGTTCTTTTATTCATTCCTACTACTTTATTTCTTGCAAAGGAGTTGGCGATTTTTAGGAATAGTTGTAAAAAGCGGTTGAAGTCATAGCTTCAGTTCTGATATTGTGAATGAAGCGAATGTCTACGACTTAATTTCATATTTTTTCATGAATGAAGTTTCAAGAGGAAGAACAACAACATCAACTGAAATAATGATAATAATAATAATAATGATGATGATAATAATAATAATAATTATAATAATAGGCAAGAAATTTTAATTCAAGTTAGAAGACATTATACCTGAGGAAGATGGAGTCTCATCCCCACCACAGGCTTGTTCCATTGCTGTTGATGGTTCAAATCGTTATGTTAGAGTTACTTATCAGATAATAAAAGCAGAAAGGTAAAACATTGAATGATCATTTCAATACGTATCATTCATTTATTAGATCTGTGCCATATTGATAGCGATATTACCTTTGTTACACATGACACCTGTGCAGGTTTCTAATTTAAAGGGATGGGGATCTCAAAGGGGAAGTTCAGAAACTGGGTCGTCGAAAAACTGTCGTCAGAATTGTTGTATGTAACTTGTGAAAAACCAAAGGATTTTTTTTTGCAATCATTAACCAAAGGTGACAAAACCAATCACATTTATGTCATATGAGGAAACATTTCCTTAATATTTCCCTAACCAAAATTTACGTATCAAAATAGAAAAGAATAGTATGTTTCATCATAGGTATTTCAATTTGAAAGAGCTCACCCACTTCAGTGGATTACTTGATTACAGTTGAAATCAGAAAGTCAATCACACATTAACATTAACATCAAAACATTATACATTTATACACATAAGTAATGAATGCGAGTTCTGAGTCGACCTATTTACCTCAAAGATTTATCGTTTGATTCCCTAGTTTTCTAATTGGCTAGTTTTGAAATGATGTTTTAAAGAAATAAGCATACACATGGAATACTGACCCGGTTGCGGAGCAGGCAATTCAGGGGCTTCCACTTCTGGGACTTCGTTGTGTTCTATTACTTGCATTTCAATCTGTTCTCCTATGGGGAAGATAATGCAGACACAAAAACAAACAAAAAATGGGATTAAGAAGGGAAGAGAAGAAACGAAAGAAAGGTATTACACACAAAACCATAACGAGGCAAAGTGAATGTACACATTGGGAATCACTATATTTACCCTCTTCGTTGTTAGCGTGTTCATGTCCATTTCCGATCTGTCCCTGCTGATTATTTACTCCTTCTAAGTAATAAAATAGCAGTAACATATCTTATTTGGTCCTCTCCAAACGGAGAATAAACTACTGTTAGTCCTATCCAAATATTTTAAGGGGGGAGGGGGGGGGGTAAGTTTCCAAAGAAACTGTGGCGCTGCGTTGGTGGAGGAATATAACACACCAAACTATCTCGTCCACATATTGATTTTAAAAAATCCTTCTACCAGTCAGATTTGTTTTTTTCCCTTGAAACTGAAGACCGAAGCTCAACCATTTATTGTTTTTTAATTGCGTGGTTGCCCGTTAATAATTTTCTGAAGTAATAATGATAATTCCAATAATAATTCAAATAATTTTCTGAAGTGCATTGTTCTAATCTCTACTCACACCTATACCCCCTTTCAAGGCCTGATTATGATATGAATAAATGGAATATAGCACCGTGCCTTCTTGATTTTGTCCACTGCTGAAAATCGATCGAACATTGGACCACACCTTCCTCAATTTTGCTTTCAAAACAGCTTGAACCTATACAGTAGAAATTTAGTTAATAAAGTATGTCAGCATATAGATCAAACCGTTTTTAAATTCAAGTTGGTCTCCATGGTTATAACCAACAGCAGAGAAACAAACAAACAACTTTGCGATCATTCATATCTTTTCCATGCCCATTTTTTCTCCTCTTGGGTTATTTTTTCTCTGTCATAAGGACATGAGAGAGACCGTCTTTGATTGACTATAGGAAAATTTCTAATTAAAACCGTTGGGACCACGGGTGTTTGATTCAGATAATTATCTCGTAAAGATGTCTCTTAAAACAACAAATGAAAGAATGTTCCATTCAAAAGCAAGAGAAAAATGGTACCTGAGGAGTAGAAAGGGTATACAGCAGTGGGTTGATAGCTGAATTGATCGGCAAGGCGAACACTGCAATCCACACTGCCAGATCTCCAGGTGGATCAAACGTTTTCTCAACGTGCGACTTAATGCCGATAGCAATGATTGGTATCCAACACAAGAAATCGGTCAGAATAATGAAGAAGACTCTTTTGGCAAGTGCTCTTTCTCTTTTGGCCTGTGCGCTTTGTGCTCTTGCTCGTATTTCACGAACAGTTCCATGCGCACCCAGCCGTCTGCTTGACGACCATGATTTCAACAAGATGGCAACATAAGCAACCGTAATAAATAGGAAAAGAGAAAAATTTAAAACAATGAAAATGGAAGTGGAGAATTCCCAGCCTTCTTGTAATTGCGGGGAAAGTTGCAGGGGCAGGCACACCACATTCTTGCCATAATACCAGTCACCAAAATATCGCATTCCAGACAACGGAAGGAATGCCATGATGCCTCCCACAAGCCAGATAACTACACACATAATACGGGTCTGCCTTGGTGTAATTTTTGCAAACGTGTAAGGAAACACAATGTTCTTGAGCCTGTCCCATGCAATCAGAGAAATCACCATAACAGACACCTCGCTTGAAAGTACAGACATGGCGCCATTGAAATGGCAAAACCAGCCGGTGCGCCACTCATAGTCGTGCAGGTAGTATTCCCCTGACCATTGCAGGTCTTTTATACCTATAATGATGAGGTAAATACCCATGATGCCGTCTGAAATACCCAGATTTACCAACATAATAGACTGGACCATATTGTTATCAGGTAAGAAATACTGCCACCCAACTACAAACACAGACCCAAACAACGAAAGAAGGCCGACAACCCAAAGACTTCTCCTTGGAGCAAGGTTGCGGAACATGGAGTGACAGCTTGCGAAGTTATCGTTGAAGGCAAATTCGCAATCGGCATCCTGCCTGAAAAGATCAAGGTGGCAGCACATCAGGTTGGTGTCTAGAGTTCTGGAATTAGAAAAAGAAGAGGAAATTAGAAAGGGCACATCGTTAGAACAATGAGAGCAAAATAAGAAAGATTATCGAAAACAAGCGGCAAATAAGTGATCTATGCTGAGGCAAAGATGATTGGTAAGCATTTTTTTTCATAAATTAGTAGCAATTAAAAAGTCTCACGAAGCATGCCTTTGGCAATTTTATATAATAACTAAATGTGGCTTCACATTATTTCAGTATTGGAGTAGATAGAAGATGTTGACATGAATGTAAATTTATTGATCAACTGAACCAAACAGACTGAAGGAAACAAAATTAATAAAATGTTTGCATCACCCATATCACAATTTGACAAAGATTTCTACTTTACAGGCAACTCAGACAACACTCGCCCCAAATCTCCTATTAAAACCATTGAGTTAAATTATTATAATGGAGTATTACACTCTGATAATGTGCGGCAAAAGCCCAAAAAAGCCTTTGGGGAGCTCAGCCATCAGGTTGTAATGCAAGAATCTGGAAGTTTAAAATAGAAGGTGAAATTTAATTAGCATATAATAAATTGCATATCTCATTTTCCCAAATAACTAGCTACAAGCCTTTCTTTTGACTGCGACAAATTTAAAAGAATACCAACTTTAATACTCTAAATTTACTTCAAGCTGGGTCTTATTCGATTGCAATGCATGCGGCTTTACTGTAAGTACCATGATAAATAATTGCCATTTACGGTGAACTTACAAAAATCGCAGTTCCTGGGCATGACTGAAAGTCGTGCTGGTGACATTTTGTATCTTATTGCCGAAGATATTTCTGTAAAAGTTAATAACATAACTATTAATGAGCAGGTGATAAACAGGGACGTGCATTGTCTGATTCTTAAAAATTTAACCTGAAGTTGCCGTCGGAATTCTCATAGTTCTCAACTGTGTTTGTTTGTTTTTTTGATAATATCCACTTTTGCATAATAACACCATGTTTATAACAAGCCACCTTTCTTTCGTCAAGAAAATAGAAAGTAATAAAATTACATTGTTGAGCATTACAATTTAAACCACGCCTGTTGGAGATCATGTGAATATTTTCAAATAAGAATTCCATACTTTGAATCTTACTGTTACGTACATTTTCATCTTCTAAAAAATTATAGATAATTTTTTGTGTGTAATCAGCGGTACTCACAGAGCCTTGAGGTTCTTGACGCCTTTGAAAATCTTGTCAGGCAAAGCCTCGATTCTGTTCTCCGAGAGGTATCTTATACAAGTAAAGATAATTTTAAACTAATACACGATAACTAGGCATGGCACATCTAACTTAAAAAACCGAACCGATATCAAAATTATATCACAATTATATAGATCTGATGAAAAATACCGTGATTCATTTTTTATAGAAGCTAATACTTACAGAAGATACTAACCATATTTACTAAGGGGGTGTTCCCTATTATGGCTCCTGATTTTATATTCTAACTAATATCTGTGCTCAGGATACCAGGTTAAATCCCTTACAAGATTAATCGCACGGCCGTTGTAATCCAAACCCTTGCAGTATTTATAGCCAGTATCTTTGTCTCAGCTAAATTAAAGCCATTTTTTTCTTTATTACAAATAGCTGTTATCCTTTCAATTTTGCTTTATCATTTCGGCTCTAAAGTTTGAAGTTATAGAAATCGAGTTTCCCATCTAATGCGAGTGCGAATATAAACAGACATCTCATCAGTGCATTTAAGCCGCTTATCACCAAAACGTTAAAAAAAACACCTTGCCAATACACAATTATCATGCACTTCTTTTGGTATTACCTCTCGACATAAATGTGGTTAATTTGTAGACCGTTACATGTCAATTTGTATTCACTGAGTTAGTTTGTTTTTATAAAGCAGATGAATTGGCTGGTTCTAAAATGTGTTTTAGATTGCGACAGATCACAATGAAGAACTAACGTCTTATAGCTAAATGTACTTACAAATCGAACAACTCCTCTAAGCCCTGGAACTGATCTTCATGAAGCCTCTCAATTTTGTTGTGGTCCATTTTCCTGAAGAAAGTGTCATGAAAATGTTAGCCTGAAATACAAATATGTAGCTTTGAAGTGATATCCCTAAATCTACTGTTGTCTTCTTAATTTACTGAAGGAAAA